>NC_062277.1:0-16536 GCF_902655055.1 Lutra lutra | reverse complement strand
AAGTGGTGGGAGAGAGAAGCGTTTTTGACGGGGGTAGTAGGAGATATAAATAACATCTATAGATAGCTTCTTTTGGATAGGAATTTCTAATGAATTATTTTAATGAATCAGTGAATGAGATTAGCATGCGTGGCGCTAGTGTAAGTGACTTCTCATATACGTTGCATGTGCCTAGTTCTGTTTTTGGGGTTTGGCAGGACAATATAGGTATTTGTATACTTTTGAAGTTACGGGGGGTAAGGGGGGTTTGATTAAGCTAGTTTCATATCTGTTGAATACGTGCGTGTGCGTGTATGCGTACGTGCGTGTGCGTGTATGCGTACGTGCGTGTGCGTGTATGCGTACGTGGGTGTGCGTGTATACGTACGTGGGTGTGCGTGTATACGTACGTGGGTGTGCGTGTATACGTACGTGGGTGTGCGTGTATACGTACGTGGGTGTGCGTGTATACGTACGTGGGTGTGCGTGTATACGTACGTGAGTGTGCGTGTATACGTACGTGCACGGGGGTGGATCTATGTGTGTATGTCCTGTGACCATTGACTGAATAGCACCTTAGAGTCTACGCGGCGGGGATAAATGATGAAGGATAAGCCAGCTACAAGTTATTTGACTGCTACGAGGCCACACCTGGCCATAGTTGAGTGATACCAATTTCTCCCCCCCCAAAAATTAAAGATACCAAATGCATGACACCACAGTTATGTGTGATCATGGGCTGATTAGTCACTAGTCCATCGAGATGTCCCATTTGAGAGGTTAGTAGGATTGGATTGAGGATTGTTATGGCCCTGAGGTAAGAACCAGATGCCAGGTATAGTTTCACGGTAGAAACCCCCACATGTGATGGGCCCGGAGCGAGAAGAGGTACACGTCGCGCAAGGATTGATGGTTTCTCGAGGCATGGTGATCAAGCTCGTGATCTAGGTGAGGTGGATACATGTAAAATCAACCATAGTATGTACATGCTTATATGCATGGGGCAAACCATTAATGCACGATATACATAGGGGGCGGTGCGCGGAATACATACTGGGCAGGCACAGTAAATGTTGTTGAATATATGAATTGAAATGTGGGGTGAGAGAATCAGGGAATAGTTTAGTTAGAATGTCAGCTTTGGGTGCTGATGGTGGGGCTTTTTGCCTCTTCCTTGAGTCTTGGGGAGATGGGATTCTCCATTTTTGGTTTACAAGACCAAGGTAATTAATATACTACAAAGACTCTTCATTTTAATAGGTTGTTCTCGATAATGCTCGCGATTGGTATGAGAATTAAGAGGAGTGTGAAGTAAAGGATTGAGGCTAGTTGGCCAATGGTGATGAATGGATGTTCTACTGGTTGACCGCCGATTCAGGTTAGGGTAAGAAGGTCAGCTACTAATAGTCAGAATAGGCATTGGCTTAGTGGTCGGAATATTATGCTCCGTTGTTTTGAGGTGTGTAATAGTGGGACGATAGCTAGGATTAGGAGGGATAGGACTAGGGCCAATACTCCTCCAAGTTTGTTAGGGATGGATCGTAGGATTGCGTACGCGAATAGAAAGTATCATTCAGGTTTGATATGGGGTGGTGTATTGAGCGGGTTGGCAGGAGTGTAGTTGTCTGGGTCTCCTAACAGGTCTGGGGAGAATAGTACTAGTATTATAAGTATTAGGGCTAGGAGTAGGGCTCCTAGGATGTCTTTGATGGTGTAGTAGGGGTGAAATGGGATTTTGTCAGAGTTGGATGGAATTCCGGAGGGGTTGTTGGATCCTGTTTCGTGGAGAAACAGCAGGTGGATTGTTGCTAGTGCTAAGATGATGAATGGCAGGATAAAGTGGAAAGCGAAGAATCGTGTCAGGGTGGCTTTGTCTACTGAGAATCCTCCTCAGATTCATTCTACAAGACTAGTTCCGATGTATGGGATGGCTGATAGTAAGTTGGTGATTACGGTTGCGCCTCAAAAGGATATTTGTCCTCATGGTAATACGTAACCTATGAATGCTGTTGCTATGGTTGCGAATAGTAGAATAATACCAGTGTTTCATGTTTCAGGGAATATATAAGATCCGTAGTATAGGCCGCGTCCTACATGTAGGAACAGGCAGATGAAGAATATGGAGGCTCCGTTTGCGTGTATGTATCGGATAATCCAGCCGTAGTTGACGTCTCGGCAAATGTGTGCGACTGATGAGAAGGCTGTGGTTGTGTCTGATGTGTAGTGTATGGCTAAAAATAAACCTGTAAGAATCTGAAGGATTAAGCAGGTTCCTAGCAGGGATCCAAAATTTCATCATGCTGAAATATTCGATGGCGCGGGCAGATCGATGAGCGAGTTGTTGATGATTTTGGCTAATGGGTGAGTTTTGCGAATGTTGGTCATTAATGTTCTTGTAGTTGAAATACAACGGTGATTTTTCATGTCACTAGTCATGGTTAGATTCCATGTAGGAATAATGATGACATACATTGTATTCATTCTAAGTGTTATTTTTGTAGTTAGTTTTGTAGGGTTTTCTTCAAAACCTTCTCCTATCTACGGCGGGTTGGTTCTAATTGTTAGTGGGGCTGTTGGTTGTGGTATTGTGCTGAGTTTCGGGGGGTCGTTTTTAGGTTTAATGGTGTTTTTGATTTACTTGGGAGGCATGTTGGTTGTTTTTGGGTATACTACAGCTATGGCTACTGAGCAGTACCCTGAAGTTTGGGTTTCTAATAAGGCTGTTTTAGGTGCTTTTATTGTTGGTTTGTTATCTGAGTTATTGACTGCTTGCTACATTTTGAAGGGTGATGATATTGAGGTTGAGGTTGTGCTGAAGTTTAATGGGGCGGGTGATTGGGTCATTTATGATACAGGTGATTCAGGGTTTTTTAGTGAGGAGGCTATGGGAATTGCGGCCTTATATAGTTATGGGACTTGGTTAGTTATTGTTACTGGCTGGTCGCTTCTTATTGGGGTGCTAGTAATTATGGAGGTTACTCGTGGAAATTAAGTATAAGTAAACTGAGGGCTAGGGTTAGTATAAATGATAAGAAGTATAGTTTGATTAGGCCTTTTTGGCTAGTAATGATGATCGAGGATTTTACTTGGAAATGGGAGACGGATTTTGGTAGGATTTTTTCTAGTCAAATTATATCTAGTAGTGTTGATGCTGATTTTTGGCTTATGAGTAGGTTTGCTTTAGGTATTAGGCGGTGAATGGTGGTGGGAAAATAGCCTAGTATGTTTGAGAATTTAAATAGGTTCGAGGGGTATTTAAATTTTAGGTTCTGCGTTGTGAGGTTAAGTTCTAGTGCCAGGATGAAACCTAAGACAGTTACGGTTAGGGCTATAGTTTTAAGGTAATGAGGCATAGTTACCTGTGGGGTGGTGGTGGGTGTAATGTTGTAGGAGATTAGGAATCCTGCGAAAATACTCCCGAACAGGAGACGTTTAATGGAATTGATTAGGAGTGGATTACTCTCGTTGATTGTGATGATAGGGTTGAAGCGGGGTTGTCCTAAGAGTGCGAAGAATAAGATTCGGGTGCTGTAGGCAGCTGTCATGGAGGTGGCGACGAGAGTTATTAGAAGGGCTCAGGCGTTGGTATACGACGTGTTGGCGGTCTCGATGATTAGGTCTTTGGAGTAGAATCCCGTTAGGAAGGGTATTCCCGTGAGTGCTAGGCTTCCAACAATTAGGGAAGTGGTGGTAAATGGTAGCGCTTTAAATAGTCCTCCTATCTTTCGAACATCCTGTTCGTCATTTAGGCTGTGGATAATTGATCCGGAGCACATGAATAACATGGCTTTGAAGAATGCATGCGTGCAGATGTGAAGGAATGCCAGGTAGGGCTGGTTAATGCCGATGGTTACAATTATTAGTCCGAGTTGGCTTGAAGTAGAGAAAGCAATAATTTTTTTGATGTCGTTTTGTGTTAAGGCGCAGATTGCTGTGAATAAAGTTGTAATTGCCCCCAAGCACAGTGTGATGGTTTGTATGGTCTTGTTATGTTCTATTAGGGGGTGGAATCGGATTAGGAGGAATACTCCTGCGACAACCATAGTGCTTGAGTGCAGTAGGGCCGATACAGGGGTTGGACCTTCTATGGCTGAGGGTAGTCATGGGTGGAGGCCGAATTGTGCGGACTTTCCGGTGGCTGCTAGTAATAGGCCCGTAAGGGGGATGCTTAGGTTTTTGTGGTTGGTCATGAAGATTTGTTGGAGGTCTCAGGTGTTTAGGTTGGCTAGGAATCAGGCTATGGCTAGGATGAACCCTACGTCTCCAATACGGTTGTAGAGGATGGCTTGTAGTGCAGCTGTGTTGGCATCTGTCCGTCCGTACCATCAGCCGATGAGTAGGAATGATATAATGCCTACTCCTTCTCACCCGATAAATAGTTGAAATATGTTGTTGGCGGTGACCAGGATTATTATAGTGATGAGGAAAAGGAGTAGGTACTTGAAGAATCGGTTAATGTAGGGGTCTGAGTGTATATATCACATTGAGAATTCTATAATGGACCATGTAACGAATAGCGCTACTGGTACGAAAATCATTGAAAAGTAGTCGAGTTTAAAGCTGAGTGAGAGTTTTATCGTTTGAATTGTAATCCAGTGTCAATTTGAGATTATCGTATCTTGGCCTGAATAGAGAAACATTATTATGGGGATTAGGCTAATTATAAAGGCGTATGAGGTAGTAGTTTTTACGTATTGGGGGTAGAGTTTATTGGTGTATAAGGTGGTGCTGGTCATCATGATGGGGATGGTTAATATGAGTAATGTCACAAGGATTGATGAAGTGAACAGGTTGATTACTTTTATTTGGAGTTGCACCAATTTTTTGGTTCCTAAGACCAATGGATAACTACTATCCTTTAAAAGTTGAAAAAGCCATGTTTTTATACATGGGAGCACGAGTTAGCAGTTCTTGCATAATGCTTTTTCGGTAAATAAAAAGGTTTGAGCTTTTATTGTTAGATTCACAATCTAATGTTTTTGTTAAACTATATTTACAGTAGATAGGGCCTAGGATGATTTTGGGGTTAAGTGAGAGGAGTAGGAGGGGTAGCAAGTGGAGAACTATTAGGGAGTTTTCTCGCGTGAACGATGGTTTAATATTTTTGATGTGATGTGTAAGTTTTCCACGTTGTGTGGTAATTAGTATGTATAGGGAGTATAGGGCTGTGATAGTGATGTTGACTCCTATTAAGATAATGGTGATATTGGATCATGAAAATGAGGATATTACTACGAATAGTTCCCCTACTAAGTTGATTGTAGGGGGTAGGGCTAGGTTAGTTAGGCTGGCGAGTAATCATCATGTGGCTATTAGCGGTAGGAGTATTTGTAGGCCTCGTGCGAGGATTATGGTGCGACTGTGAATGCGTTCGTAGTTGGAGTTAGCTAAGCAGAATAATAGGGATGATGTTAGGCCGTGGGCGACTATTAGGGCTGTTGCTCCAGCATAACTTCATGGTGATTGGATGAGCACTGCTATGATTACTAAGGCCATGTGGCTGACGGAAGAGTAGGCAATCAGGGATTTTAGGTCCGTTTGGCGTAGGCAGATGGAGCTTGTCATGATTATTCCTCATAGGGACAGTATTATAAATGGGTAGGCCATGTGATTTGTTAGTGGGTTTAGTAGTACGGTGATTCGCATTATTCCGTATCCGCCTAGTTTAAGGAGTACAGCAGCAAGTACCATGGATCCAGCAATGGGGGCTTCTACATGAGCTTTTGGGAGTCATAGGTGAAGACCGTATAGTGGCATTTTTACTATGAATGCCATTATACATGCTAGCCATAGTAGCGTGTTAGATCAGGAGTTTGGCAGGGGTTGTGCTCAGTATTGGATTACTAACAGGTTTAGGGTGCCTAGGTTGTTTTGGAGTCACAGTAGGGCAATCAGAAGAGGTAGGGAGCCCACTAGAGTGTAAAATAGGAAGTATAGGCCAGCATTTAGGCGTTCCGTTTGGTTACCCCATCGGGTAATGATAATTAGTGTTGGCATGAGTGTGGCTTCAAATAGAATATAAAATATGATTAGTTCTGTAGCGGTAAATGTTATGATTAGGAGTAGCTGTAGTGTCACTAGTATTGTAATATACAGTTTTTTTCGGGTGAGGGTTTCTTTCGATAGGTGATGTTGGCTTGCTATGAGTATTAGAGGGAGAAGTCATGTTGTGAGTATTAATAGGGGAGTTGATAGGGAATCTACAAAAAATAGTGGTGAGAGATTCAGGTTGTTGTCCGGGAGTTGGTTGAGGTATATTAGGCTGATTAGGCTGATTAGTATGCTGTAGGCTGTTGTATTAATTCAGATTATATTGTGTTTTGATAATCATGTCAGGGGAATTAATATTATTGTTGGTATAATGATTTTTAGCATTGCAGTAGGTTCAAGTTTTGTACGTAGTCTGTTCCATATGTATTAGAAACCATAACTAATAAGGATAGTCCTAGGGCCGCCTCGCAGGCCGCAAATACGAGTAGGACAATGGGGGCTATACTGGCTAATGTGAAGTGGTTTACTAGGATGGTAACTGTTATTATGATAAAAAGGGATAGTATTATGCCTTCTAGGCATAGTAGGGAGGATATTAGGTGGGATCGGTAGATTAATAGTCCTATGAAAGATAAAGTAAAGGCCAGGAAGATGTTAATGTATACCATGGACATTTGATAATTGTAATGTGGCTTACAATCTAATGAGTCGAAATCATTTGTTTTTGTTAAACTAATTATCATTATTCATTTCATTCTAAGCCCTCTTCGGTTCATTCGTAAGCTAGACTTACAGCTAGAAGGGAGACTAGTATTAGTGCTGTGGTGAGTGTGGTTTTTAAGTTAATTGATTGTGAAGCTCATGGTAGTGGTAGAAGTAATGCGATTTCTAGATCGAATAGTAAAAATGTGATGGCTACTAGGAAAAATTTTATGGAGAAGGGGAGGCGTGCTGATCCTAGGGGGTCAAAGCCACATTCATATGGACCTGCTTTTTCTGTGTAGATGTTTAACTGGGGGAGTCAGAATGCGATTAAAATGAGTAGGGATGCTAGTGATACGTTGGTGAGCAGGGTCAGTATTATATTTATTATTTCTCTCTGGATTTCTACCAGAACTGGTTGATTGGAAGTCAACTGTACTTGTTAATACTAGAGAAATAAGATCCTCATCAATAGATAGATACGTATAGGAACAGTCATACGACGTCTACAAAGTGTCAGTATCAGGCAGCTGCTTCAAACCCAAAATGGTGACTGGATGTAAAATGGTAGTTTAGTTGACGTAGGAAGCAGATAATAAGGAAGGTGGATCCGATGATGACATGGAGGCCGTGGAATCCTGTGGCTATGAAGAATGTGGAGCCGTAAATCCCGTCGGAGATTGTAAATGGTGCTTCATAATACTCTGAGGCTTGTAGGAGAGTGAAGTATAGGCCTAGAGAGATGGTAATGAAAAGGGCTTGAAGTATGTGTTTGCGGTCCCCTTCTATTAGGCTGTGATGAGCTCAGGTAATGGAAACTCCGGAGGCTAGAAGGACTGAGGTGTTAAGTAGTGGTACTTCTAGGGGATTTAGTGGTGAAATACCTGTGGGTGGTCAGCACCCTCCTAATTCGGGGGTTGGTGCTAGACTTGAATGGTAGAAGGCTCAGAAGAAGCCTGCGAAGAAGAAGACTTCTGATGTGATGAAAAGGATTATCCCGTATCGTAGGCCTTTTTGAACGGTAGGAGTGTGGTGGCCTTGGAATGTTCCTTCTCGGACGATATCTCGTCATCATTGATATATGGTTAACGTATTGGTTGCTATGCCTAGAGTTAAAAGAAGCATTGAATTGAAGTGGAATCATATTACTAATCCTGATGTTATGAGGAGGGCGGAGAGAGCCCCTGTTAGTGGTCAAGGGCTCGGGTTAACTATATGGTATGAGTGGGTCTGGTGGGTCATTAGGTATTATCGTGTAGGTATAGGCTTACCAGTAGGGTGAAAACATAGGCTTGGATAAGGGCTACTGCAAATTCTAGGATGGTTAGAAGGATAAGGATTATAAAAGTTACTATTGCCGTGGCGGCACTAATGTTTATTAAAGCCAGGGTAGCTCCTCCGATTAGGTGAATTAATAGGTGACCTGCGGTAATGTTAGCTGTTAGTCGTACGGCTAGGGCTATGGGTTGGATAAATAGGCTGATAGTTTCGATGATAATAAGTATGGGGATTAGGGGGAGGGGTGTCCCTTGTGGTAAGAAGTGGGCTAGAGAGGCTTTTGTTTTATACCGGAAACCAGTGATCACTGTACCTGCTCATAAGGGGATGGCCATCCCCAGATTTAGGGATAGTTGAGTAGTGGGAGTAAATGAGTGGGGTAGGAGGCCTAATAGGTTGGTAGAACCAATGAACAGAATAAGAGATATTAGCATTAATGCTCAGGTTTGTCCTTTTTGGTTGTGGATGGCTAGCATTTGTTTTGATGTCAGTTGTACTAATCATTGTTGAATAGAGATGAGTCGGTTGTTGATTAGTCGATTAGGTGAGGGAAACATGATACTCGGAAATATCACGATAACGATAACAATAGGAAGTCCTATTATTACAGGGGTAATAAAAGAGGAAAATAGATTTTCGTTCATTTTTTTTCTCAAGGTGTAACGGGTTTTGGTGTGGCTACTAGTGTTGGTTTGGGGTCTTCTGGGAAGTAATATTTTGATACTTTTAGTTGAAATACAAGGAATAGGGTAATAATTATTGATAGGATCGTAATGGATCAAGTTGAGGTGTCTAGTTGTGGCATGTCATTGAGGAGAGGTTACGCTCTCAATCTTTAACTTAAAAGGTTAATGCTGCTTAGCTTCTCAATGAATTTATAGCATTGAGGCGGATCATTTTTCGAAGTATGATAGGGGCACTAGTTCGAGAACAATGGGTATAAAGCTGTGATTGGAGCCGCAGATTTCTGAGCATTGGCCGTAATATAGTCCCGGCCGCATAGCCATTAAAGTAGTTTGGTTTAGGCGTCCTGGGATGGCGTCAGTTTTTAATCCTAGGGATGGTACAGCTCACGAATGTAACACGTCTTCAGATGAAATTAGCATGCGAATCGTTATTTCTATTGGGAGCACCACTCGGTTGTCTACTTCTAGTAGTCGTAGTTCTCCGGGTTTTAATTCTTGGGTTGGGATTATATAGGAGTCGAAACTCAGGTCTTCGTAGTCCGTGTACTCATAGCTTCAGTACCATTGATGCCCTATGGTTTTTACGGTCAAGGAGGGGTTGTTGATTTCGTCTATTATATAAAGGATTCGTAGTGAAGGTAGGGCAATTAGGATCAAAATAATAGCGGGCAAGATGGTTCAGATTGTTTCGACTGCCTGAGCGTCTATGGTGCTAGTATGCGTGAGTTTAGTGGTTAGTATTAGTGAAATGATGTAGAGGACTAGAGAGCTAATTAAAAATACAATCATCAGTGTGTGATCATGGAAGTGTAGGAGTTCTTCTATAATGGGGGAAGTTGCGTCTTGGAGGCCTATTTGGAGAGGGTACGCCATGGAGATATAAAGGATTTTCACCTATAATTTGACTTTGACAAAGTCATGTAATTTTTACTAATACCTCTTTATCGAGAAAGACATAGTGGTTATGGCATTGGCTTGAAACCGATTTTAGGAGGTTCGATTCCTTCCTTTCTTATTTTGATAGCACATAGGTTGGTTCTTCGAAGGTGTGATATGGGGGAGGGCATCCATGTAGTCACTCAATGTTTGTTGAGGTGTGTTCTACCGTTAGTACTTCTCGTTTGGATGCGAAGGCTTCTCAGATTATGAAGATTATCAGTATTACTGCTGTTAGTGAAATGAATGAACCTATGGAGGATACTGTATTTCATGTAGTGTAGGCATCTGGGTAATCGGAATAGCGTCGAGGCATACCCGATAGGCCTAAGAAGTGTTGAGGGAAGAATGTCATGTTTACTCCGACGAATATAATTGTAAAGTGGATTTTTGCTCAGGTATCATTTAGTGTATAACCCGTGAATAGTGGAAATCAGTGGACAAATCCACCTATAATTGCAAATACTGCCCCTATTGAAAGAACGTAATGGAAATGTGCTACCACGTAGTACGTGTCGTGAAGGACAATGTCTAGTGACGAATTTGACAATACGATGCCCGTTAGACCGCCGACTGTAAATAGAAAAATGAACCCCAGGGCCCATAGCATAGCTGGCGATCATTTAATATTACCTCCGTGCAGAGTAGCCAGTCAACTAAACACTTTAACCCCCGTGGGAATAGCAATGATTATAGTGGCTGATGTAAAATATGCCCGAGTATCGACATCCATGCCTACAGTAAATATATGGTGGGCTCATACAATAAAGCCTAGGAAACCGATAGATATTATCGCCCACACTATTCCCATATAGCCAAATGGTTCTTTTTTTCCTGAATAGTACGTTACGACGTGTGAGATAATTCCGAACCCAGGTAAAATTAGGATATATACCTCTGGATGTCCGAAGAACCAGAATAGATGTTGGTATAGGACGGGGTCTCCTCCTCCGGCCGGGTCAAAGAAAGTGGTATTCAGGTTTCGGTCTGTGAGTAGCATGGTAATACCGGCTGCTAGGACTGGTAGAGATAGGAGCAGGAGTACGGCTGTAATTAGGACGGATCATACGAACAATGGGGTCTGGTATTGTGATATTGCGGGGGGTTTTATGTTGATAATGGTAGTAATAAAGTTAATGGCTCCCAGAATGGATGATACACCTGCTAAGTGCAGGGAAAAGATTGTCAGGTCTACTGATGCTCCTGCATGCGCTAGGTTACCTGCCAGAGGAGGATACACAGTTCATCCTGTCCCTGCACCCGCTTCTACCATAGATGAGGTCAGAAGGAGAAGGAAGGATGGAGGCAGGAGTCAAAAGCTCATATTATTTATTCGTGGGAATGCTATATCAGGCGCGCCAATTATTAAGGGCACCAGTCAGTTTCCAAACCCTCCGATTATAATTGGTATTACCATAAAGAAAATTATTACAAATGCATGGGCGGTGACAATAACATTGTAAATTTGGTCATCTCCTAGCAGGGCGCCGGGTTGGCCTAATTCTGCACGGATTAGTAGGCTGAGGGCGGTGCCTACCATTCCGGCTCATGCACCGAATAGAAGGTAAAGGGTGCCAATATCTTTATGGTTCGTGGAGAATAATCATCGGTCTATGAACATGGGTAAAATGGCTGACAAGAGCATTAGACTGTAAATCTAAGAATAGGGGTTTAAGCCCCCTTTTTGCCAAGCCCTGTGGTGAAATATCACATTGAATTGCAAATTCAAAGAAGCAGCTTCAACCCTGCCGGGGCTTCTCCCGCCTTTTTTTTCTTCGCGGCGGGAGAAGTAGATTGAAGCCAGTTGACTAGGGTATTTAGCTGTTAACTAAAATTTCGTGGGATGATAGCCCACCAATCTAGGAAGGGCTTAGCTTAATTAAAGTGATTGATTTGCGTTCAATAGATGTGAGGTATGTTCTTGCAGTCCTTAGAGTAGGGTCAGGAGTTAAGTGGGTAGCACTTACTTAGGGCTTTGAAGGCCCTCGGTCTATTTTAACCTAAACTTCTAGAATAGTGTTGTTATTATTGGGGTTAGTGGGAGTAGTATGGTTGAGGTTACAATTAGAGGGGATAGGAGGATGATATTTTTTGTGTTCTCGAACTGTCATTTTATTTTTATGGTGTTTGTTGAGGGGAATATGGTTAGTGCTGTTGCGTATGTTAGTCGTATGTAGAAGTATAGGTTTAGTAGGGCCGTTATTACTATGAATATTGCTGCGATGATTATATCGTTTTTTGTAAGTTCGTGGATGATTATTCATTTAGGGATAAATCCTGAGAGGGGAGGGAGGCCTCCCAGGGAGAGTATAATTATTAGGACTAAGGAGGTTGTTAATGGGAGTTTATTTCATATGTGGGATAATGATAGTGTAGTTGTGGATGAATTTAGGGTGAATAATATGAATGCTCCTAGTGTTATTATAGTATAAATTGTAAGGTTTAGTAATATAAGAGTGGGGTTGTATGTTGTTACAGCGATTATTCATCCTATGTGGGCAATTGATGAATAGGCTAAGATTTTTCGTAGTTGAGTTTGGTTGAGGCCTCCTCAGCCCCCGGCTAGGACGGATATGGCCGCTATAATTATTAGTAGGTTTGGGTTAATGGAGGGCGAGATTTGATATAGAATGGAGAGGGGGGCGATTTTTTGCCAGGTAAGTAAGATTATTCCTGAAGATAGTGGGATTCCTTGGGTCACTTCGGGTACTCAGAAGTGGAAAGGTGAGAGTCCCAGTTTCATTGCTAGGGCCATTGTTATTGTGTTCGACGTGATTGGGTTGGGGGTGTTCAGTACTGTTCATTGGCCTGTTAGCAGTAGGTTAATGATGATTCCTAATATGAGGAGCATGGATGCGGTGGCTTGGGTAAGGAAGTATTTTGTTGATGCTTCCATGGCTCGTGGGTTAAATTTTTTTATTAAAATGGGGATGATGGCCAGTATATTTATTTCAAATCCGATTCAGACTATCAGTCAGTGGGAGCTTATTAGTACTACGATAGTTCCTGAGATAATGGTGGTTATAATGGTGGTGAGGACGAGGGGTTTGATTAGTACGGGAAGGGGATAAACCAACATTTTCGGGGTATGGGCCCGATAGCTTATTTAGCTGACCTTACTGTAGAATTTGGTGTAGGTTTGGTAGCACGAAGATTTTTGAGTTCTTAAGGTTAGGTTCGATTCCTATAATTCTAGAAATAAGAGGGTTTAAACCTCTATAATTTACTCTATCAAAGTAACTCTTTTGTCAGACATATTTCTTATGTTTGCGGGGGAATGCTTGCTGTTATGATGGGCAAGGCTATGTGTCATATGCATAGTGCTAGTGTTAGAGGAAGAAAGTTTTTTCATAGTAAGTGCATAAGTTGGTCATAGCGGAATCGTGGGTATGATGCTCGGATTCATAGGAATAGGGCTGTTAGTAGAAGTGTTTTTATGGTGAAGTTGACTGTGTACAGTTCTGGTAGGTATGGAATGTGGAATGCGCCAAGAAATAGGATCGTTGTGAGGATGTTTATTATAATAATGTTGGCGTACTCGGCTAGGAAAAATAGGGCGAACGGTCCGGCTGCGTATTCGACGTTGAATCCTGAGACTAGTTCTGATTCTCCTTCTGTTAGATCAAATGGTGCGCGATTAGTTTCTGCCAGAGTTGAAATAAATCATATTATAGCCAGGGGTCATGTGGGTAGGATTAGTCATAGGTGCTCCTGTGTGGTGATTAATGTGGATAGGGTGAATGAGCCGTTTATTAGTAGTACTGAGAGGAGGATGATAGCTAATGTGACTTCATAGGAGATTGTTTGGGCTACGGCTCGTAGGGCCCCAATTAGGGCGTATTTTGAGTTTGAGGCTCATCCGGACCATAAGATGGAGTAGACGGCCAAGCTTGATATTGCTAGCATGAATAGGATTCCAAGGTTTATGTTAATGAGGGGGTAGGGCATGGGTAATGGAATTCATATGGTTAGAGCCAGTGTTAAGGCTAGAACTGGGGCTATTACGAATATAGTGATGGATGACGTTAGGGGTCGTAGAGGTTCTTTGGTGAATAGTTTTACGGCGTCTGCGATTGGTTGTAGGAGGCCGTAGGGCCCTACGATGTTTGGGCCCTTGCGGAGTTGCATGTATCCTAGGATTTTTCGTTCTACTAATGTCAGAAAAGCCACGGCGAGTAGGATTGGTACGATTAGTGAAATGATGTTGATTATGAACATGCTGTTAGGAAGAGGATTTGAACCTCTGAGGATAAAAGTTTAAGTTTTACGCAATTACTGGGCTCTGCCACCCTAACAAACCCTATTTCTAGGGTAGTTGAGTAGTGGATTGGCTAGATTAAGATTATATCATCTATTAATCCCAAGGCGTTCCAGTGGAATGGGCCTTACTTCTCTTGTCCTTTCGTACTGGGAGAGGTTGTTTTAATAGATAGAAACCGACCTGGATTACTCCGGTCTGAACTCAGATCACGTAGGACTTTAATCGTTGAACAAACGAACCCTTAATAGCTGCTGCACCATTAGGATGTCCTGATCCAACATCGAGGTCGTAAACCCTATTGTTGATATGGACTCTCAAATAGGATTGCGCTGTTATCCCTAGGGTAACTTGTTCCGTTGATCAAGTTATTGGATCAATGAATGATAGAATGCTTCGACTGGTTTGTCTGTGATTAAATCACTCGGAGGTTGTTTTGTTCTCCGAGGTCGCCCCAACCTAAATTGCTAACCCATTAATAGGATTGTGTTAGGCCTGATCGGTGGTTTAGTAAGTTATTATGGGTTAGTTAATTAAAGCTCCATAGGGTCTTCTCGTCTTATTGGTGTATTCCCGCCTCTTCACGGGAAGGTCAATTTCACTGATTGGAAGTAAGAGACAGTTAAACCCTCGTGTGGCCATTCATACAAGTCCCTATTTAGAGAACAAATGATTATGCTACCTTTGCACGGTCAGGATACCGCGGCCGTTGAACTAGCGTCACTGGGCAGGCAGTGCCTCCAATACTAGATATGCTGGAGGTGATGTTTTTGGTAAACAGGCGGGGTTTGTGTTTGCCGAGTTCCTTTTACTTCTTTTAATCTTTCCTTATTGCACGCCTGTGTTGGGTTAACAATTGGTTTGATATGCGTTTTATTAGTGGTCTATTTTTATCATGTTGTTAACTATCAGTGAGTATTCGTTGACTGTTATAAGCTTGTGCAAGGAGAAATATTTCTTGTTACTCATACTAGCATTATTGCTTCTATTGTTGAATAGATTAGCCCGGTAGTATATTAGGAGTTGTTTGTGGTTTTTGGGATTAAGTGGTTTGTATTGTTGAGCTTGAACGCTTTCTTAATTGGTGGCTGCTCTTAAGCCTACTATGGTTTTCGCTTAATTTTACTCTCTAAGTAAGGTTGTACCCTTGTTCTAAAAAGCTGTACCTTTTTAGACTATAATTTAAATTTACATTGCAATTTTAGGGTTATTAGGTAAATTTAAAGTTGAACTAAGATTCTGTCCCGGGCAACCAGCTATCACCAGACTCGTTAGGCTTTTCACCTCTACTTATAAATCTTCTCACTGTTTTGCGACACAGATGAGTTTACCCCTGTGGGTTGTTCATAAGTAGCTCGTCTGGTTTCGGGGGATTTAGCTTAAGGTCTCTTTGCTAAATTGTTCTAGCTAGCTCATTATGCAAAAGGTATAAGGGGTAATCTTTGCTGTTCATTACTTTAAATATTTCTTTCATCGTTCCCTTGCGGTACTTTCTCTATAGCTCCAAATAAGATTTCTATCTCCTATACTGTAATGGTGTGATTAAATGTTTTGATTGGTATTGTCGTGATAATTAAATTGGTAATTGGTTGGGCTAGGTTTGGTTCAAAGTGGTCATCAATGTGTGAAATCTCCTGGGTGTAAGCCAGGTGCTTTGGTTAAGCTACACTTTGATTTATCCAAGCACACTTTCCAGTATGCTTACCTTGTTACGACTTATCTCCTCTTGCTTTAGTTCGTCTAATAAATTATGTAGTGTTTAGGTATATTGCTTGAGGAGGGTGACGGGCGGTGTGTGCGTGCTTCATGGCCCCATTCAATTAAGCTCTCTATTCTTAATTTACTACTAAATCCACCTTTAGTTTTTAGTTTTCATAAAAACTTTCGTGAATATATTCTTGGTTAGAAAATGTAGCCCATTTCTTCCCACTTCATGGGTTACACCTTGACCTAACTTTTTTATGTATTATTATTGTGCTTACTTTTCTTCCTTTTTTGAGGGTTTGCTGAAGATGGCGGTATATAGACTGATTCAGCTAGAAGTGGTGAGGTATATCGGGGTTTATCGATTATAGAACAGGCTCCTCTAGAGGGATGTAAAGCACCGCCAAGTCCTTTGAGTTTTAAGCTGTTGCTAGTAGTTCTCTGGCAGATAGTTTTGTTATGTAAGCTATCTATGTTTAGGGCTGAGCATAGTGGGGTATCTAATCCCAGTTTGGGCCTCAGCTATCGTGTTGTCGGATATAGTAAAGTCACTTTCGTAGCATATTTTGTATTAACAGTAGCTTTTTACGGCCTTGTTAAATTTTAACTTTAGTATTGTTGTAGTTCTTAACACGTTTTACGCCGTGGGCCTATTAATTTGGGTTAATCGTATGACCGCGGTGGCTGGCACGAAATTTACCAACTCTTGGTGCTAACATGGCTTAGTCGAACTTTCGTTCATAGCTTAATTTTTATCACTGCTGTATCCCGTGGGGGTGTGGTTGAGCAAGGCGTTATGAGCCACTTATAAGTGTGCTTGATACCAGCTCCTTTTAATCACATGATGATTTAGAGGGCATTTTCACCGGGATGTGGAGACTTGCATGTGTAATCCTGTTAATAACTAATAGGAAGGCCGGGACCAAACCTTTGTGTTTATGGAGTCTTGTGACTCTTCTAGGCATTTTCAGTGCCTTGCTTTATTTAATAAGCTACATTAAC
>NW_025923855.1:0-59510 GCF_902655055.1 Lutra lutra | reverse complement strand
CCGCCGCAGCCAGCAGGTGAGCCAGGTGAGCCGCGGGAGCCGCGGGAGCCGCAGCGCTAGCAGCTAGGAGCGCCTCCCCATAGTCTGAGCACGCTCCTTTGGGGGGGGCGGGGCCGCACATAGGCCCAGGGAGGAGGCGAGGGCGGCGGCCAGGCGCCCGCTTGAGGGGGAGGGGCAGGCAGGATGTGCAGGGAGATCCCCACGGGACTGTGGGAGCTGCTGCAGGGCTTCACGGTGGCCGTGGCGAGGCACCAGCCTGTGGCCCCAGCCCTGCATCTGGCTCTTTGCTTAGCAGGGAGCCTGTTTTCCCCCGCTCTCTGCCTGCCTCTCTCTACTTCCTTCGCATCTCTGTCTGTCAAAGGAAGAAATAAAATCTTAAAAAAAATAATAATAAAACAACCCTCCCTATTCTTGTCTTTCGTTAGGACCCCGGCGTCCACATTTTATTTGTCCTTATTGGAATTGGTTGATTGATTGACGGATTGACAGCAAGAGAGAGACAGTGAGAGAGGGAGCCCAAGTAGAGAGGAAGGAGTCCAAGCTGGGCAAGTGGGAGAGGGAGAAGCAGGCTTCCTGCTGAGCAGAGAGCCCCAGGCAGGGCTTGATCCCAGGACCCTGGCAGCAGGACGCCAGCAGAAAGCAGATGCTTCACCCAGAAGCCACCCAGGTGCCCCACTCCAGGATCCCATCAGTTTTTCACTCTTCAATCGGTGGGATGAAGCAACCCTTTTTTGGGTCTGCCTTCTCTGGGTTAACACGAACACCTTGGGTTTTCCGCTGCCTTTTTGTGATCCCTGAGGATGTTAGGAATCTTTTCACGTGTTTCTTGGCTGACGGTTTACTCCTTGGGATATTTCTGTTCAAGGAATTTCCTTGTTTGGAAGTTACCTACCTTTCTTTGTTGATGCCTAGTTATCCTATCTAGAGTTGTCTACAGTTCCTTAGCTGGGATCTCGAGAGAGCCTTTCCTAGTGTTAGTCCTGTCATTTGGTGGGCAAGAGGTTTTGTTTTTAGTTTTAGTTTTATTTTTTTTAGTAAATATTTCTTTATTTTTTTGACAGACAGAGATCACAAGTAGGCAGAGTGGCAGGCAGAGAGAGAGGAGGAAGCAGGCTCCCCGCTGAGCAGAGAACCCCATATGGGGCTCGATCCCAGGGCGCTGGGACCCTGGGACCCTGGAACCCTGGGACCATGACCTGAGCCGAAGGTAGAGGCTTTAACCCACTGAGCCACCCAGGCGCCCCGAGGTTTTGTTTTGAAACTTTGAATGAGTAGAGTCCAACTTCCCACCCTTTCCTGTGCTTCCATTTTTGGGGTCCTGTTCCATGCCTCTCTGCCACTTCCCCCAGATCCTAAAAATATTTTCCTGTTGTATCTTCCAGAAAACTTCTGATGTCCTTTTTCGCATTTAGGCTCCATGAGTCAGGAAGAGCGCTTTTGGCTCTTGGGTTCCAGGTGGATAGTCACGTCGTTTAGCACCGCCTTGTCAGAGTCTGCCCTTGTCAGTTTGTGTGTTTTCTCCAGTCATTTCAAGAGTCCTTTTGTCATCAATCCTATCCCATCAGATTCTCCTCTCACTCTCTTTCTCCCTCACTCTTGCTCTCGCTTCTTTCTTCAGATTTGCTGGGGAAGGTCTAGTCCTGTTCCTGTCTATGGAAAGAGAAGAATTGGCTTATCCACGTACACAGGCACTTGCCTGCTAGGAAACTGGGATTGCATTGAATCTCGCCATCCAAGTGGCGTCCATTGAACCTTCGCATAATGATCATCGAACCTAGGAACCTGATCTATTGACGTAGGTAACATCTTAACCTACCAGACCTCCCATTGATTGAGATCCTAAATTCCCCTGAGTCAACTTTGATGGTTTTCTGGGTGGAGACTTGCTGGGGAGAGACTGTCCAAAGTCTTTTCATAGATGAAGTCCTCGTTTTGGTGCTCTCATCAATAGGATTTTCAACCTTTGTTCGGAGGTCACAGAATTCCAATGAATTTTTCTAAATGTTGAACTTATATCCCATGACTTTGAGGAATTCTCTTCCTGATTCTATTACTGTGTACATTCTCTTAGAGTATCTTTCTATACCAATTGCACTCATTTTTTCCAGTTGACTACCTTCAATGTTTCCTTCATCACTTCTTATACTCACTCTGACGTCCCCTCCTAGGTTGGTAGAAGAGTTGTTCAACAGTGCCGCAGTTTGTTTCTGCCTTGGTGAGCTGATTCTGTATCTCGTAGAAGCAGCACATCATTATGTGTGTATGTGGGTCTTGATGCAATCTAACCAATTTAATCTTTCCATTAGAGTCTAGAAACCATTGATATTTCAAGAAATGACTGAGCTCCAGAATTTTTCTCCGCTGTCTTGCAGTTGGTTGGCTTTATCCCTTTTTAGATTCCATTTTTAAAAATACATTTTTTTTAAAAGTATTGAATTTCAATTTTAAATTTAATTTAAATGTATATAATTTAAATTTTAAATTTAATTAAAATGTAGTAAATTCAAATGATTTCAACTTAATTTAAATTTTTTTTCTTTTAAATGCTTATAAGTGCTATCAGCCTCCAATTCAATGGTCTCCTTATGTCTATACAAAATGAGAAAAAGGAATGTCGACTTACAAAGAAGAACCATTTAGCTTTTATAGGTCCTTCTTTTAAAGGACTAGAGAAATTACTTTCCCAAAAAGAAACAAATTCAGAAGGAAGGAGTAGCAGGAAAGTCACCTTCATCAGCCTATAATCAGATACTCAATACCAAAAAATCTGTAAACTCCCAAATGATGCCAACTGTTTTTCAAAAAAAGTGGCAGACGACTTAGGTAACAAATACTTTCATGGAGATTGAGGATGTAGAGGTGGTCGAATTGTTCAGGAGGCACCAAAAGCATGCGAATAACCTTGTAATGAAAGAAAGGAGACTGAGATTCTGAACAAAAATATTTTATTAGGCAATAAAAAAATAAAAAATAAAAAATATATATATATGTATACACACTCCTGTGTGTGTGTGTGTGTGTGTGTGTGTGTGTGTGTCTTTGTGCATACAATCTATCCCAGTCCTAAACCCCAGCACCTGGGACTGTGACCTTATTTGGAAATAGGGTCCCTCGAGATGTAACTAGCTAGGATAAGGTCATTTTGGAATGGACTGGGCCCCTAATTCAGGAGGACTTTTATCCTTCTAAGAGGGGAAAATGGGGATACTCAGATAGGCACAGAGGGAGAAGGCCATGTGAAGAAGTCCAAAGCCAGGGCAATCCTTCAAGCTGGGAGTGGGGCCTGGAACAGATCCTTCCTTTATACCTGCAAAAGGAGCATTGCCTACCAACCTAGTATCCTGTAGAACTGTGACACTGTCCACTTCTGTTGTTTCAACCACTATGCTGTGGTATCTTGTAATAGCACCCCTAGAACACAAACACAAACCTTCTTAGAGGAAAAGAAACCAACCAGAATCCCATGGGGAATAGGAAAAGAAAAAAAATTTCTATCAACATATATAGATATCTATAGAGATATTTATAGAGATATCTCTCTATATATCTAACTCTTTAAAACATTGAAAAGGAACGCACCTTTGTGAACCCTGTGAAAAGGGTAACAAGCAAAAAAACAAAAAAAATACTGAGCCCCAGGATTCACTGGGCTTTTCACCTGGAGGACTTCTGGATGGAGGGGGTAGGGTGGAGATTCCAAGGAAAAGCTGGGTGTCTCACTGCTGTGAGGAAGGAGAGATTGGAATTCAGGAAGGCAGAGTGATGGAAAGCCATGGGTTCCAGAAAGAAGGAAGTCAAGTAGAAAACAAGCTCTTGGAGAGCCACACTGGAGTCTCTTGAGTCCTGGCTCAATAGAAAGCAGTGTGTGTCTAAGAAAATGTCCCAGGTTCTAACACAGAGTCAAGGCACCTGAACCCGATGGTTGCCAAGACTCATACAAGGCTAGAGGTCATTGGGGTTCCAACCAGCCAGAGGGAAGAGTTCTTTTGGATAAGTCAGAATATTCAGTAGAGACCCAGTAAGGATCATGAGTGAGGAGTGGGATGAAATGATTCCTCCAAGAAAGCTTCCTCTACAGATTTCCTCAACAAGTGGGAGAACAATTTTAGAAAGAGTCAGAATTACCTAGTAATAGCTCACTGCCCGTGGGACAGCCAATAAGAGGAGGCCAAGAGCAGCCTCCAAATGACTCAGGTCATCGAAAGGAAGGCAGTTCTTAAGGAAAGAAGGGAGAGATGGGAAAAAGAACACACGGGTAGTGAGGGAGTACACTTCAACTTCAACATTTCCACAGTGACCTGCGGAAGCAACGACTAAAATTCTATTGAAAGAAAAGACCTAAAGACGTCAGTGAAAAATAAACTCTACATAGAAGGATGCAAAGGATAGTCTAGATTTTGGGAAAAGAAAAATGATGAAAACTGCTAGACCGGACCCAAACAAATCCTAAAAGTTTAGATCTTTTTTTAGGTCTTTTCCTAGGTCTTGGGAAGAGACGATAGAAAGACACCCAATAGAATAAACGGAGAAAGCAGACATTTCAGAACCACAAAGGATCCATTTAGAAAGAAGTGGCCATCCTCAAGGTGTCTGCATCCGATTAGAAATCTCATTCTTGATATCAACCCCATTCAATCCCATAAAACAAGGCTCAAGAAATTTCTTTGAAAGATTTTCTTTCTTGATTGGAGAGAGAATGAGTGAGAGAGAGCATGAGAGAGGAGAATGTCAGAGGGAGAATTAGACTCCCCAAGGAGCTGGGAGTGACTAGTCCTTTTCCTCTTCATTTAAGGAGAAGTATTGGCTTCTCCACGTACACAGGCACTTGCCTGCTAGGAAACTGGGTTTGCATTGAATCTCTCCATCAAGGTTGGGGTCACTTGAAGCTTTACAATATCGATCATCCAATCTATGAACCTGTTCTCTTAACCTAGGTCATAGATGAACCTATTGGACATCCCATTATTTTAGATCATAGATTCCCCTGAGTCACCTTTCATGGTTTTCTGGGTGTAGACTTGCTGGGTAAAGACTGTAGAAAGTCTTGGATAGATGAAGTCCTCGTTTTGGTTCTCTCATCATTAGGATTTTCAACCTTTTTTCGTAGGTCACAGAATTTCAAAGAATTTTTCTGAATGTTTATCTTCTATCTGATGAATTTGATGAATTCACTTCCTGATTCTAATACTTCTTACTTTCTCTTAGAATATCTTTCTATACAAATTTCACTCCTTTTTTCCAGTTGTTATACCTTCAATGTTTCTTCCATCACTTCTTGTACTCGCTAGGACGTCCCCTTCTAGGTCGGTAGAAGAGTTTTATTGTAGGTGTTCAATACTACCGAATTTTGTTCCTGGTTTGATGAGCTGTTTCTGTATCTCGTAGAAGCAGCAAATCTTTATGTGTGTATGTGGGTGTTGATGCAATCTAACCAATTTAATCTTTTCATTAAAGTTTTGAAACCATTGACATTTCATGAAATGAGTGATCTCCTCAGTTTTTGTCCATTGTCTTGCAATTTGTTTGCTGCATTTTTTTAAGATCCCTTTTTAAAAATACATTTCTTTAGACCCATTTGAACCTAAAGATACACTTAGACTGAATATGAAGGGATGGAGATGCATCTTTAATGCCAGCGGGCCTCAAAAGAAGGCTGGGGTAGCGATTCTCATATTAGATAAGTTAGATTTTAAACTAAAGACTGTAGTCAGAGATACAGAAGGACACTACATCATTCTTAAAGGGACTATCCACCAAGATGATCTAACAATTGTAAAAATCTATGCCCCCAATATGGGAGCAGCCAATTACATAAGAAAACTGTTAATCAAGATAAATAGTCATATTGCTATGAATACATTAATAGTAGGATATCTTAACATGCCTCTCTTAGAAATAGATCATCGAAGTAGAAAATCAATAAAGAAACAAGAGCATTGAATGACACATTGGACCAGATGGACCTCATAGATATATACAGAACATTCCACCCTAAAACAAGAGAATACTCATTCTTCTCAAGTGAACATGAAACCTTCTCAAGAATAGACCACATACTGGGTCACAAATGAGGACTCCACTGATACCAAAAGACTGAGATTATTCCCTGCATATTCTCAGATCACAATGCTTTGAAACTGGAGCTCAATCATAAGGAGAAGTTCAGAAGGAACTCAAAACCCTGGAAGCTAAAGACCACCTTGCTTAGCAATGCTTGGATCAACCAGGAGATCAAAGAAGAACTGAAACAATTCATGGAAACCTATGAGAATGAAGACACTTCAGTCCAAAACCTATGGGATACAGCAAAGGCCGTCCTAAGGGAGAAATACATAGCCATCCAAGCCTCCCTCAAAAAAAAATAGAAAAATCCAGAATACAGCAGCTGTCTCTACACCTTAAAGAACTGGTGAATCAACAACAAATCAAACCAACTCCACACATAAGATGGGAAATAATCAAGGTTAGAGCTGAGATCAATGAGGTAGAAACCAGAGATACAGTAGAACGTATCAATGAAACTAGAAGCTGTTTTTTTTTTTTGAAAGAATCAGTAAGATCGAGAAAACATTGGCCACACTAATCCAAAAGAAAAGAGAGAAATCCGAAATTAATAAAATTATGAATGAAAAAGGAGAGATCACAACTAACACCAAGGAAGTAGAAACAATCATCAGAAGTTATTATCAACAGTTATATGCCAATAAGCTACGCAATTTAGATGAAATGGATGCATTCCTGGAAAGCTATAAACTCCCAAAATTGAACCAGGAAGCAAGTGACAACTGAAATAAACTGATATCTAGTAACGAGATTGAAGCAGTGATCATAAACCTCCCAAAAAACAAGAGCCCAGGACCTGACGGATTTCCTGGGGAATTCTACCAAATTGTCAAAGAAGAAATAACACCTATTCTCCTGAAGCTGTTTCAAAAAATTGAAGCAGAAGGAAACTTTCAGAATCTTTCTATGAAGCCAGCATTACCCTGATCCCCAAACCAGGCAAAGACCCTACCAAAAAGGAGAATTTCAGACCAGTATCACTGATGAATATGGATGCTAAGATTCTCAACAAGATCGTAGCAAACAGGATCCAACAGCACATTAAAAAGATTATCCACCATGACCAGGAGGGATTCATTCCTGGGCTACAAGGATGGTTCAACATTCACAAATCAATCAATGTGATAGAAAAAATTAATAAGAAAAGAGAGAAGAAACACATGGTCCTCTCAATTGATGCAGAAAAAGCATTTGACAAAATCCAGCATTGGTTCCTGATTAAAATGCTTCAAAGTATAGGGATCAAGGGAACTTTCCTGAACTTCATAAATCTATCTATGAAAAACCCACAGCAAATATCATCCTCAATGGGAAAAAGCTTGCAGCCTTCCTGTTGAGATCAGGAACACGACAATGATGCCCACTCTCACCACTCTTGTTCAACACAGTATTAGAAGTCCTAGCAACAGCAATCAGACAACAAAGAAAAATAAAAGGTATCCAAATTGGCAATGAAGAAGTCAAACTCTCTCTCTTCACAGATGACATGATTCTTTATATGGAAAACCCAAAAGACTCCACCCCCAAACTGCTAGAACTCATACAGCAATTCAGTAACGTGGCAGGATACAAAGTCAATGTACAGAAATCAGTGGCTTTCTTATACACTAACAATGAAAATACAGAAAGGGAAATTAGAGAATCGATTCCATTTACTATAGCACCAAGAACCATAAGATACATGGGAATAAACCTAACCAAAGAGTTAAAGGATCTGTACTCGAGGAACTACAGAACACTCATGAAAGAAATTGAAGAAGACACAAAAAGATGGAAGACCATTCCATGCTCTTGGATCAGAAGAATAAACATTGTTAAAATGTCTATACTGCCTAGAGCAATCTATACTTTTAACGCCATTCCAATCAAAATTCCACCGGTATTCTTCAAAGAGCTGGAGCAAATAATCCAAAAATGTGTATGGAACCAGAAGAGACCCCGCATTGCTAAGGAAATGTTGAAAAACAAAAATAAAACTGGGGGCATCACGTTACCTGATTTCAAGCTTTACTACAAAGCTGTGATCACCAAGACAGCATGGTACTGGCATAAAATCAGACACATAGACCAGTGGAACAGAGTAGAGAGCCCAGATATGGACCCTAAACTCTATGGTCAGTTAATCTTCGACAAAACAGGAAAAAATATACAGTGGAAAAAAGACAGTCTCTTCAATAAATGGTGCTGGGAAAACTGGGCAGCTATATGTAGAAGAATGAAACTCGACCATTCTCTTACACCGTACACAAAGATAAACTCAAAATAGATAAAAGATCTCAACGTGAGACAGGAATCCATCAGAATCCTAGAGGAGAACATAGGCAGTAATCTCTTCAATATCAGCCACAGCAACTTCTTTCAAGATATGTCTCCAAAGGTAAAGGAAACAAAAGCCAAAATAAACTTTTTTGGGACTTCATCAAAATCAAAAGCTTCTGCACAGCAAAGGAAACAGTCAAGAAAACAAAGAGGCAACCCACGGAATGGGAGAAGATATTTGCAAATGACAGTACAGGCAAAAGATTGATATCCAGGATCTATAAAGAACTCCTCAAATGCACCACACACAAAACAAATAATCATATAAAAAATGGGCAGAATATATGAACAGACACTTCTCCAATGAAGACATAAAAATGGCTATCAAACACATGAAAAAATGTTCATCATCTCTAGCCATCAGGGAGATTCAAATTAAAACCACATTGAGATATCACCTTACACCAGTTAGAATGGCCAAAATTAGCAAGACAGGAAACAACATGTGTTGGAGGGGATGTGGAGAAAGTGGAACCCTCTTACACTGTTGGTGGGAATGCAAGTTGGTGCAGCCTCTTTGGAGAACACTGTGTAGATTCCTCAAGAAATTAAAAATAGAACTTCCCTATGGAAAAAAAAAAAAAAGAAATTCCCTATGACCCTACAATTGCACTACTGGGTATTTACCCCAAAGATACAGATGTAGTGAAAAGAGGGGCCATCTGTACCCCAATGTTTATAGCAGCAATGGCCACGGTCGCCAAACTGTGGAAAGAACCAAGATGCCCTTCAACAGACGAATGGATAAGGAAGATGTGGTCCATATACACTATGGAGTATTATGCCTCCATCAGAAAGGATGAATAACCAACTTTTGTAGCAACATGAATGGGACTGGAAGAGATTATGCTGAATGAAATAAGTCAAGCAGAGAGAGTCAATTATCATATGGTTTCACTTATTTGTGGAGCATAACAAATAGCATGGAGGACATGGGGCATTAGGAGAAGGCAGCTGGGGGAAATTGGAAGGGGGGTGAACAATGAGAGACTATGGACTCTGAAAAAAATATCTGAAGGGTTTGAAGAGGAGGGGGGTGGGAGGTTGGGGGACCAGGTGGTGGGTATTAGAGAGGGCTCGGACTGCATGGAGCACTGGTTGTGGTACAAAAAACAATGAATACTGTTATGCTGAAAATAAATAAAAAATGATTAAAAAAAGAAAAAAATACATTTCTTTCTTTAAATGTATTTAATTTAAATTTTATAATTTTAAATTTAAATTAAATGCATTTAATTTAAATTAAATTAATGTTTTTTTCTTTTAAATGCTGATAAATGCTGTCAGCCCCCAAAACTCTGGTCATTTATGCACAAACAAAATGACAAAAAGGAATGTAGACTTACAAAGAAGAACCATTTAGCTTTTACAGGTCCTTCTTTCAAGAACTAGAGAATTTTCTTTCCAAAGAAGAAACAAATTCAGAAGGAAAGAGTAGGAGTAAAGTCACCTTCATCAGCCTATAAACAGACACTCAATACCAAAAAAACTGTAAACTCCAAAAGATGCCAACTCTTTAAAAAAAAAATGGCAGACAACTTTATGTAACAATAACTTTCATGGAGATTGAGGAGGTAGAGGTGGTTGAATTGTTCAGGAGGCACCAAAAGCATGTGAATAACCTTGTAATGAAAGGAAGGAAGACTGAGATTCTGAAAAAAGCATATTATTAGGCAAAAAAAAAAAAATTAAATAGGTATATATATATATATATATATATGTATTTCTATATATATACACACATATATGTGTGTTTGTGTGTGTGTGTGTTTGTGTGGGTGTTTGTATGTGTGTGTGCATATAAGATATCCCAGTCCTAAACGCCAGCACCTGGGAGCGTGACCTTTTTCGGAAATAGGATCCCTGGAGATGTAACTAGCAAGGATAAGGTCATATTGGAACAGACTGGGACCCTCAATCAAGAGGACTTGTGTCTTTCTAAGAGGGGAAACTGGGGATACACAGATAGGCACAGAGGGAGAAGGCCATGTGAAGAAGTCCAAAGCCAGGGCAATCCTTCAAGCTGGGAGAGGGGCCTGGAACAGATCCTTCCTTAATACCTACAAAAGGAGCATTGCCTACCAACCTTGTATCCTCTAGAACTGTGACACTGTCCACTTCTGTTGTTTCTGCCAGTAAGCTTATGGTATCTTGTAATAGCACCCTTAGAAAACAAATACAAAACTTGTTAGAGGAAACGAAAACAAACAGAAGCCCATGGGGAATTAGAAAAAAAAAATCTATCAATATATATAGATATCTATACAGATATCTAACTCTCTAAAACATTGAAAAGGAATGCACATTTGTGAGCCCTGTGAAAAGGGTAACAAGCAAACAAAAGAAACTGAGCCCCAGGATTCACTCAGCTTTTCACCTGGAGGAGTTCTGGATGGTGGGGTTAGGGAGGAGATTCCAAGGAAAAGATGGGTGTCTCACTGCTGTGAGGAAAGAGAGATTGGATTCAGGAAGTCTAGAATGAGGAAAAGGCCATGGGTTCCAGAAAGAAGTCAAGTAGAAAACAAGCTCTTGGAAATATACACTGGAGTCCTCTTGAGTCCTTGCTCAATAGGAAGCAGTGTGTGTCTAAGAAAATGCCCCAGGTTTCAATCTATTTCCAAATAAGGTTACGCTCCCAGGTGCGGGGGTTTAGGACGGGGATAGGTTATATGCACACACACACGAACACTCACACACACACAGGAGTGTGTATATATATATATATATATATATATATATATATATATATATTCATTTTTAATTTTTATTTTTTTTACTTAATAAAATATTTTGTTCAGAATCTCAGTCTCCTTTTCTTTCATTACAAGGTTATTCGCATGCTTTTGGTGCCTCCAGAACAATTCGACCAACTCTACCTCTTCAATCTCCATGAAAGTATTTGTTACCTAAGTCATCTGCCACTTTTTTTGAAAAACAGTTGGCATCATTTGGGAGTTTACAGATTTTTTGGTATTGAGTATCTGTTTATAGGCTGATGAAGGTGACTTTCCTGCTACTCTTTCCTTCTGAATTTGTTTCTTTTTGGGAAAGTAAATTCTCTAGTCCTTTAAAAGAAGGACCTAGAAAAGCTAAATGGTTCTTCTTTGTAAGTCGACATTCCTTTTTCTCATTTTGTATGTACATAAAGTGACCATTGATTTGGGGGCTGACAGCATTGATCAGCATTTAAAAGAAAAAAATGTAAATTAAATTTATATTAATTTGTTTTTGAAAATTTTTTTAATTTTATTTTTTATAAACATTGAATATATTTTTATCCCCAGGGGTACAGGTCTGTGAATCTCCAGGTCTACACACTTCACAGCACTCACCATAGCACATACCCTCCCCAATGTCCATAACCCCACCCCCCCGTCCCAACACCCCTTCTCCCATCAACCCCCAGTTTGTTTAAGTCCAAGCGTCACTTATGGTTTGTCTCCCTCCCAATCCCATCTGTTTCCTTTACTCTTCTCCTACCCCCTTAACCCCCATGTTGCATCTCCTCTCCCTCATATCAGGGAGATCATATGATAGTTGTCTTTCTCCGATTGACTTATTTCGCTAAGCATGATACCCTCTAGTTCCATCCACTCGTCGCAAATGGCAAGATTTCATTTCTTTTGATGGCTGCATAGTATTCCATTGTGTATATATACCACATCTTCTTTACCCATTCATCTGTTGATGGACATCTATGTTCTTTCCATAGTTTGGCTATTGTAGTCATTGCTGCTATAAACATTCGGGTACATGTGCCCCTTTGGATCACTACGTTTGTATCTTTAGGGTAAATACCCAGCAGTGCAATTGCTGGGTCATAGGGTAGTTCTATTTTCAACATTTTGAGGAACCTCCATGCTGTTTTCCAGAGTGGTTGTACCAGCTTGCATTCCCACCAATAGTGTAGGAGGGTTCCCCTTTCTCCACATCCTCGCCAGCATCTGTCATTTCCTGACTTGTTAATTTTAGCCATTCTGACTGGTGTGAGGTGATATCTCATTGTGGTTTTGATCTACCTGAGCATTTTTAAGTCAGGTACACCCCCAAAGTAGCAGACTTCTAAATGTTACCATTTTCTGATCTGCTGCTAATAAGACTTTGTGGTAGCTTCCTCAGGCAGGTTCCCACACCTATGCTATATAACACCAGATTCAAATCTAACCACCACCTCCCTTCCGAATGGTGGGCCCTTTTCTACTTGTAGACCTGCAGCATTTGTTTTCTCCGATCTCTGATTCATTTATTGTGTGTTCTGAATGATCTGATAAATATTTACTTGTATTTGAGGGAAGAGACAAACTTAAGTCCTCCTCCCACTTCTTTCATTTGGAAGCTAGAATGAAGACAGTGAACCTGCTGACAGGCTGGGTTTTGTTCTCCCCCATCTGTGAGAGCTGAATAACGTTTTGGCAAAAGGTAATGACTTGGGACACAGCATCATCCTTTCTTGGTTTAGGTTTATTTTGGGAAGACATAGCAAACATAATAGCTACCATTTTCTACATTTATATTTAAGCTTTAGTGGAGGGGTGGAAAGTAGCATTTACTTGAATGTTGTATTATGAACTTACCCATGAAGTGTGACAGTTCATGGGGTTTAATGGTCCATGTCTTCATTAATACTGGCTATAGCATTTCAGGGAATGGTGACGCTGAGTGACACATTTAGCTTTATACTGGTTGAGTCTTTCAGCCTCACCATGAACTTCACTATAAGTACATCCCAAAGATGAATCTTTCATCCTGAAAGAAAGTTAACCTGTTTTCCATTCGATGATGTCAGAAGGGTCACTGAAAAAGCCCTTGGACATTGGCCAACTGAGCTACCTTGTGACTGGCCACCGAAATAAGACCAATTTGTGAGTGCCTGGCTGATTCACCAGGGCATGTTGGTGACATCACAAGAAGGCATTGTGCTGCCCCAGGGTGAGGCCAGCAAGACGGGCTAGGCTGTGCCGCTGATGGGGAGGCCACCTGAGCCGCCTCCTCAAAGTTTCCCCAGAAGGTTGTGGAATGGACCCATGCTCACTCAGCATTAAGACCCCGAGAAATTGGAAGAAGTGCTTTTCCTTCCAGAAGTCTTTCCAGGGGAGCAGCTTCTCCTTCAGGCAGAGCAGGGAGACTGCAGAAAAATGAGGCCAGAGCCTCTGAGGACCGGACCTCCAGGGGCATCTCTGCAGCCTCCACAGAGATGGGCACTGGTCCTGGGAGTAGGTGGCAGCCGGTCGAGGAGGGTGCGGTGTGGACCTGACCTCCAAGGGCACTGCTCCATCTGCTTCAGAGATGAGCCCGGCCTGGGGGAGCTGGCGTTGGTGATGGGCATGGAGTGGGCTGCACAGAAAGAGGGGCTGCGGGGGCGACCCACAGGAGGCCCAGCCCCAAAAGGCGGGAGGAGTCAGGTCAGCCTGGTCAGCCTGCACAGCCCCCACACAGGGGGCCCAGCCAAGTGCTGTCCAGAAGCCCCCTGGTGGAGGCAGCAAGGAAAAGGGCCCAATTGTTGAGATAATCCAAGAAATTTTCTCCAAGTTTGTTGCAGGGGTGCCAGATACTGGTTTTGGAGAACTTGTCTGCAATCAGGGATTGATTTCAAGGATGTCTTTTTTTCTTTCTTTCTTTCTTTCTTTTTTTTTTAAGCGACAAATTTGGTTCCCCCTCCTTCCCCACAGATCCCATCCTAAATCACTGTTACCCTATTCCAACAGGTCCAGGAGACCTTAAACAGCTTCCTCTGCCATGGTTCTCTTTTGTTTTTAAATTTTGAATCATTATTAATTTTTTTTTGCATACTTTGCATCTTTGTTCTAAAATATAAACTTTCTTTGTTAATCTATGGATATGCCTATATATGAAGGAGATGGGTGGGCCCAAAGTGATAGGATTATTTCTTAACAGAAAATTTACCTAGTTGTAATACTTTCTGTATTTAGCTATAGTATTTTTTTTTTTAAATGTCTTTGGGGCTCCTGGGTGGCTAAGTAAACTTCTGCCTTAGGCTCAGCTCATGATCCCAGGGTCCTGATAGTGAGCCCTACATCTGGCTTCCTGGTTGGTGCATTGCCTGCTTATCCCTCTCCTGCTCCCTTTGCTTGTGCTTCCTGTGAAACAAATACAATCTTTTTCTTTTTTTAAAGTTAATTTAAAATATAAGTGAAAATAAGAAAATGAAATGTAATTTTCTTTGCCTGTCACTAATTTTCCAGTGCAGTAATAGTGACAGCAATAGTAATAGAGCAAAGTTGGATACTTTGTTAAAACCAATGAGTGTATTGAAACTTTTCGAGAATAAAGTCCCGGAGAAATGCAAGGATGATATGTGTATGGATAAAAATGCAAGGATGATATGTGTATGGATAAAAAAATGTATGATGGTTACTATGCTGATTTTAGTGGCAATGGTGAAGATGGTAAAAAAAAAAAATCACGGCTACTATGCATGGGTCACTCATGCCACTCAGATTCGACACATCCAGTATAAACTATCCCATGTAGTCTTGTCATTTTTTTTTTTTTTGCTTTTTCTTCAGATTTATTTAGGTATAATTGACAAAAATTTCATATATATAAGGTACACAGTTTCATTTAAGAATTACACTTTCCAGGGGCACCTGGGTGGCTCAGTGGGTTAAAGCCTCTGCCTTTGGCTCAGGTCATGATCCCAGGGTCCTGGGATCGAGCCCCGCATTGGGCTCTCTCCTCAGCGGGGAGCCTGCTTCTCCCTCTCTCTCTCTGCCTGCCTGCCTCTCTGCCTACTTGTGATTTCTGTCTGTCAAATAAATAAATAAATAAATCTTTAAAAAAAAAAAGAATTACACTTTCCAATAATCACTACAAAGTGCATATCCACCAGTTCACTTAGCTTGTGTATATGGTATGTGCGTGTGTGTGTAAGAATACTACCAACTGGTGAGATCTCCAGTAACAGGAAATTTCCAATGTACCATGTTGTTAACTATATATAAGTTGCTGTGAATATAACTTATTCAACATGTATACTGGAAACTTAGCATTTGACCCACATCTTCCCAATTTTCCCTGCCTTTAGTCACTGACAATTGCCATTCTACTCTTCTAAAGATTGACTATTAGATTTCATTTACAATTGTAATTATAAAGGGTTTGTCTTTCTATGTCTGGCTTATTTCACTTCTCTCAATGTCCTCCAGGTTCATCCAAGATACTTTTATTTCATTTTTCCATTCATTTGTCAATGAATAGGTCAAATTAATTTCCACATTTTATCTATTGTGAGTCACACTACAATAATGATTACAAGAGTAAAGTATAGCTTCAAACTTGATTTCATATCATTTTATTTCCTTTGCATAGATATCCAGAAGTGGGATTGTTGGAACTTATGACCCTATGTTATGGTCATAACATAAACATAAAACTTATGATAGTTTTACTTTCAACTGTTTGAAAAACTTCTATACTATTTTCCATTATGGCTGTACTAATTTATATTCCCTTCAATAGTGCTCAAGTGTTGTCTTTTCTCCACATTCTCTCCAACAGACATCATTTTGTTCAATTATTGATAACAACCATTCCAAGAAGTGTGAGATCATATCTCATGATTCTGATCTGCTCTCCTGATTAGTTAAAGGCTCGAAGAGTTGAATTCATTAATCCAAGTTTACATTTCTAGTAAGTGACAGCTAGCATTAGATAACATTGGCTTCAAAAATCTGCAGCATGTTTTACAATAAAGCAAAATAAACTTCTCTTCAGTCTGAATCTAAAGACAAAGTATATACTGATAAATCAGATATCTCTCCATATATCTCTCTACCTATTTACCTATTTCTCAGTACTGATTCTCTGATGTGATATTTCATGAAGATATATATACAGAAACACACAGATATAGGCACATACGAATATACTATACATTTTAGATCTCTGTGTACAATAAAATCCTTAGGATCAAAAGCTTTATAACCATCTAAAAAATAAAAAAATACACATTGGTTAACTATTTTAAATGAGCCTTAATTCCTCAGTCATGAAAGCATTCTGAACTCTGTACTGTTTGTCCTCTTTAATAGAAACTGTTGTGGAAACATTAGAAGGCATGAAAATTTTCATGTATGACTCATTGCAGAGATACTGTAGGGAACTGTGCTTGGCTGGACGGACTCCAGAGGATTGTCCTCTCAGCAACCTGATACATTCCAGGGAAGTCATTTCATAATACCGTAAAATCTAGATAACGGATAGCAATGCAAAATAATTATTATCTATGGGCATGCAGATACAAGTTTGAACAATTTTTTTTTAAAGAACCAAGGTATTCTTTGTGCAGCCAGTAGGCTCATGGTAGTCCTGTGGAAAAAGTTCTGCTAGGTCTTTTATTTATTTATTTATTTTTTAAAGATTTTATTTATTTATTTGACAGAGAGAAATCACAAGTAAGCAGAGAGGCAGGCAGAGAGAGAGGAGGAAGCAGGCTCCCTGCTGAGCAGAAAGCCCGATGTGGGGCTCGAACCCAGGACCTGGGATCATGACCTGAGCCGAAGGCAGCAGCTCAACCCACTGAGCCACCCAGGCGCCCCCTGCTAGGTCTTTTAGAGAACTCTTCCCCCACAGGTGGGGAAAGAAGTTTATTTTGGTTAAGTTCACACAAAAGTATGACAGAGTTCTTGAAAAGAGAAGAAGCAACCCAAATTTATATGAAATTTGGTGATTTTTGTTTTTTACATTCAGATGCTTATTAAAGTTTAGTCTGAGATTTCTCATAAAATTTTAGGAAAAATGATAGAAATTTCTTTGTTAAATGCACATTCTTGTTGCAACTATGCAATAATCAGACAAAATTGATTGTGACCAGACTTATTTAGTGCTCTGAATGATCTTTTTTTGAGATTCATTTGCTTCAGAAGAAAATTCTACATTGTCTGGTATCTAGAGAACACATTTCTTGATTTGCCAATGGATCATATATAGTTCTAACTTAATTATTTCTCATCACATGGAATCCACATTTAATCTTTATGATAATGATCCTATATTTGAAAAATCACTTTATTCTGTAAATATGTGAATCAATAAAGTGAGAGGTTCTTCAAGTCTTATTTGCAATTGAATAGGAACATTGGAAACCTAGGAAAAAGAATATCTGTAATATTGATAATGCTTATTAAATGATATTAAGCTAAATTCAAAATGGTAATATGCAAATTATGTATAAGTTACATTATTTAGAGGACTTTTCTCATTATGATGTAGGAATAAGCTAAATATATACATTTACAAAACAATTTACAGGGGAGAAAATAAAGTGGAGGTTGATCTTTGTAAGCAAAACCACGTAGGGCAACTTTGGTATTGGGGCAGGACATGGGTCAGAGTTCATTGAGAGGATCTGGAAGTGATGTGTGTATTCTCCACACTATTGATTAAAGTTGTATTTTTGCACGGAACAAGAGAAAATAAGATTAAGACTGAAATAGACAGGAAACAAGAAATAGCTTGAAATGACAATAGAGAAGAAATAAACCAATTTATTGAGGCATAAATAGCTTGTATAAATTCTTGACTCTGTTTCATCTCTGGTACATTTTTAATTAATAGGTTTAATACTTTTCTTTTAATTTCTATTTAGTTTTGAGCAGTTAAAAATGACCATTTCTATTTCATAATTGCTGCCTAAAATATTTAGTGTTAAGATAGGATTCTTTTTAAATACAAATTTAATATACAAATATCTGCATCTATTTACCATCTGTGTTAAGACAGGAAATCCAATGAATTCCCTTAAATTTCTGAAACTTGATTTATCACCAGCAACTCTCTGTAGTCATATTGATGGTTGTCTCAACCTCAAGAGACTTTGGTCAGGAATAAATAAAATAAATTCCTGGCACCAATCTCACATATGGTAGGTTCCACCCTGGGGAGATGGTCAATAGATGTGTATAGTCCTATCCTCTCTGCCATGTATGGACCTTCTTCAGGTTCAAGCCTTCGTTCTCCAACTGACTAAGAAACCATCTTTTTCTCTTTTACTCCACTCCCTATTGACAGTAATGCTGATGCCAGACCCAAAAGTTCGAGTGAAGCTTAAATGATTGAAGCATATGCAAATCTTTTGCAAAGTAAATAGACTGGCTTTCATAATGCCATTGGGTAAAATTAAAATAACGGAGAAATAATCTAATTATGTTTACAAGACAATATAATTCTTCACATTAGAGTTTGGAACCAGATACTCAATATCTAAAGTGGCTTCTGTGTCAGATGCAGTACCTCTTTAACTATAAACACAACCAGCTTTCCCAGTTTTGCCTCTGCAAGTTGACAGTGACCACCCAATAATTGAAAATCAACTGCTTCACCTAGACCCAGAACCCTGATGTAGGTATTTCCCAGTAGATTAGGAGATGCACATCTGCAATAATTTGAGTACATGTAAATTACTAAGTGAAATAAATTTTTTTAATGACTTTAGTATATTATTCCAAGAATGCATGGACATTGCATCAACAGACCATAGGATAAAATGATGGTCCCACAACCTATGTCTCTTGACACCGAGGCAGATACTTCAAACCCATTTACAATTTTTACCAGTACTTCTTCATTTTTTAAAAGATTTTATTTATTTATTTGACAGACCGAGATCACAAGTAGGCAGAGAGGCAGGCAGAGAGAGAGGGAGGAAGCAGGCTCCCTGCTGAGCAGAGAACCTGATGCAGGGCTCGATCCCAGGACCCTGAGATCATGATCTGAGCCTCGATCCCAGGACCCTGAGATCATGACCTGAGCCAAAGGCAGAGGCTTTAACCCTATAAGCCACCCAGGAGCCCCCTTCCTCAGTTTTTTTAAATAATACACTCATCTCTAATCTTGATTCTGAAATCTGAAATACCATGCCATGATTTATAACTCAACCAATGCAAAGCTAAACATGTCTAGGAATCACAATGTACAGATTTGAGGCCTCTCAGGACCACAGAGGGGCCCAGACATAGGTGCTAATATGAAGATGGTGTGTAGAGTATTGGAGAGAGGCCCAGGACAGGAAGAATGAGCAGGGGCTTGCTATGGGCAGGTGCAGGGAACAGGGCAGAGAAATCAAGGAAGAGCAGGAAGAGCAGTTACTGAACTGCCATCTCTCTCCACACTGCAACCTGTGCTGTTGCCAAGCTTTTATAACTGCCCCAGGACATCACAATTCCTTCTTCATGTGATGTCATCACCATGCAAAGTAATCAGTATGCCCTGGCCAATCATCAGGGATTTCTCAGATTAGCCTCATTCTGGTGACCAATCACCAGACAGGTCAGCTGACTAGTTATTGTTGGCTTTCTCAGTGACATCCCTGACTGATATTATCACCTGGAAACCATGTTTTAAAGGAAAACAAGTAAACTGTCCTTCAAGATGAAAAGTTAATATTTGAGCTGTATTTATACTGAAGGTCATGGTGAGGCTGAAAGACTCAACCAATGCAAAGCTAAATGTGTCCCTTAGAGGCACCATTAATTAAAACACTTACCTGGATATTAATGAAAACATTAGGCATTAGACCCCATGAAGGTCACAGTTGTGGGTAACTCAGACCACATGGCAATAGAGCAAATGCTACTCTCAACTCATCCATCAAGGCTTAAATATAAGTGTAGAAAATAACAGGCATTATGTTTGGTTCATAATAATAATAAAGGGGAGAGATCATGACCAATGTAAAAGAAACAGAGAATTCTTAGAACATATTAACAGCAACTATACAGCAACAAATTAGGCCATCTAGAAGAAATAGATGCATTCATGGAAACTTGTAATCTACCAAGTCCAAAACAGGAAAAAATAGATAATCTGAGCAGACCATAACCAGCGGGGAAATTGAAGCAGTAATCACAAAGCTCCCAAAAAAACTAGATTCCAGGACGAGATAGCTTCCCAGGGGAATTCTACCAAACATTGAAAGAATAAATCATACATCTTCTACTGAAGCTGTTTCCAAAAAAAAAAAAAAAAAAAAAAGAAAAGAAAAGAAAAGAAAGAAAGAAAGAAATGGATGGTGTCCAAAATCATTTTATGAGGCAACCATTAGCTTGATCCAAAAAGCAGACAAAGACCCCATTGGAAAGAATTACAGACCAATAACCTTGATGAACAGGAATGCCAAAATACTCAGCAAGATACTAGCCAATAAGATCCCATGGAATGTTAAAAGAGCTATTCACGATGAAGGGAGATCAATTCCTGGGATGCAAGGAAGGTTCAACATTGACAAGTGCATTGATGTAATAGATCATATTAACAAAAGAATGACAAGAACCATATCATCCTCTCAACTGATGCAGAAAAATCATTTGGCAAAATACAACATCCTTTCCAGATGAAAACTTCTCAAAATATAGGGTTAGGAGGCACATGTTTCATAAAAGCCATCTCTGAAAAACACACAGAAAATGTCATTCTCAATGGGAAAAATCTGAGAGCTTTTTCCTTTAGGTCAGGAACATGATAGGGATGCCCATTCTCACCACTTTTGTTCAATAGAGTATTAGAAGTCCTATCCTCAGCATTTGTACAACAAAAAGAAAATGGATTCAAATTGGCAAAGAAGTCAAACTCTCTCTTTGCATATGACAATATACTTTATGAGGAAACCCCAAAAGACTCCACCTCTAAATTACTTGAACTCTTAACAGCAATGCAGCAATATGAAGGACTCAAAATGAATGCACAGAAATCAGTTGCTTTTCTATATACTAACAATCTGAAGGGAGAAAGAGAAAGTAAGGTTTCAATTCCATTTACTATAGCATTCAAACCCATAGGATACCTATTAATAAACCTAATCAAAGAGGTCAAGGATCTGTACTATAGAAACTACAGAACACTTATGAAGGAAACTGAGGAAAACACAAAGAGATGGAAAAACTTCTATGCTCATAGATTAGAAGAAAAAACATTGTGAAAATGTCTAAGCTTCCCAGATCAATCTATACATTCAATGCAATCCCTATCAAAATAACCTTGATATTCTTCCCAGAGCTAAAACAAGCAATCCTAAAATTTGCATGTAGCCAGAAAAACCCCTAATTGCCAGGGGATTGTTGAAAAAGAAAACCAAAGCTTGTGGCATCACAATTCCTGTTTGCAAGCAAGTTTACAAAGCTGTGATCATCAAGACAGCATGGTAATGACACAAAAACAGACCTAGCACTCAATGGAATAGAATAGAGAGCCCAGAAAAACCCCTTGACTCTATAGCCAACTGATCTTTAATAAAGCAGGAAAGAATATCCAATGGAAAAGAAGACAATGTCTTTGATAAATGATGGTGGGAAAATTGGACAGTCACATTCAGAAGAATGACACTGGTCCATTCTCTTATACCAAATGTAACAAAGAATCCAAAATGGATGAAATACCTCAATGGGAGAGAGGAATCCTTCAAAATCCTAGAGGAGAACCCCAGGCAGCAACCTCTTCAACCTCAGCCACAGTAACTTTCTGCAACACAGGTCTCTAAAGGCAAGGGAAACAAAAGCAAAAATGAACTACTGTTTCTCAAGATAAAAAGTTTCTGCACAGCCAAGGGAACAATCAACATAACTTCTGATTGGGAGAAGATATTTGAAAATGATATATTCAATAAGGACTTAATAGCCAAAATAAAGAAAGAAGTTATACATGATAGACGTAATATTCAAAATCTGAATAAATATATTTGTTTATCCTCTGAATAAACTGTAACTCAACTATTAAAACAGCTACACAAATTATCAGAACTTGTTTCTAAATTTTGTCCTATACATATGATGAGCAATTGTTATTTTAATGTTACTCATATCTCAGTGAATGAGTCATGAGAATTGTATTCACTTCTCACATTGAGTGAGTTTATGAGTGAATACACTCATAAAACATCAAGTATTCTCCTTCATCTCTGAAGATGTCCCCTGATCATGATTCCTGTTTAGTCTTTATGGAGTTATCTAAAATGGCAAGAGCAGGGATGAGAGAAGAGTATACACAGTGGTTTGAAAAATAGTCTATTCAGAAAAATGACTTCATTGATAGGATGATGGGAGAACCGATATCAGCTTGAGAAACCAGTACATTTGTAACTATGCATGATAACAAAGGGTACATGTCTTATGGGTATTTTTATTGTTACTTATCATTTAAATGCTTAAGATAATTTCATTAGAATTAATAAAGAAACTATTTAATAAAATTAGAATTAACAATTGATAGGTTTTTTAAAGAATTTATTTATTTATTTGACAGAGAGAGATCACAAATAGAGAGGCAGGCATAGAGAGAGAGCGAGAAGCAGGCACTCCGCTGAGCAGAGAACCCAATTCAGGGCTCTATCTCAGGACCCTGAGATTATGAACCAAGCTGAAGGCAGAGGCCTAACCCACTGAGCCACCCAAGCACCCCAACAATTGATAGATTTAAGCATTTAATTAACAATAGCCATTCAAAGGAAAATCTTATTTTACTAAAGTCTATTAAAATATACATATTTTATAGATTTTGTATATTTCATATTTTCATATAGATATATAATTAAATGTTAAAAAGTAAATAAATTTTTACATACTTGTGTGTTTAAAAAAAATGAAGCTCTCTTTAAGCCTTAAACAAAACATTATAGAATTCTTGAAAGAATTGTTGTTGTACCTTGTATTCTACTGTAAAATGGTAGTAAATATAGTGGAATTGATATTTTAATCAATGGCTGACATCTACAATCATCAATGCACTTCTTTTCTCTATTTATGGTAAATTAAACTAAGGTCTACACTTAATACTATATTCATGTAAATACGGTCACTAAATAATTATAATTCTCTGACAAAATACATAACACATCTATGAATGGTAATGGACCTGCAAATGTGAGAATTTGTCCAAACCAAGGTATTTTTAGTAAAATAATTGAATTTGAAACAGACATATTATCACTGAGTGGTACAGCTAAGATGAGATGAGTGAAAAGTTCCTATGGTTTAAATTAACTCCTAAGATTATGATCTTTTAGAAAGTGTGGGTATGGGTTTTTTGTGTTCCCCCTGCCCCTTTGCTTCTTAATCAAGACTGTAGTGTTGTCAATCTGCCTCACAAAATAAATCCTAAGAATGTTTCTTTAAAAAAAAAAAAAAAGACTAAGCCTCCCCCTGTTATTTACAGTGTCCCATTATTCCCGGCGCCATTGTGCACCCTTCCCATGGGTCCCATCACCCTCAGATAAAGGCGCCACCTCTTCTGCCCCGGCCTAGCCAGGCTCCAGGGTACGAGCTGCAGGCCAATGGCAGTTCTGGGGCCCAGACCCAGAGGAGCCCCTGGCTGCTGGGAGCAGGGCGGCGTCCTACCCATGGCCCAGAAGGAAGAGCCTCCAAGGTCACCCCTGAAGGCAGGCCACCCCGCTGAGAAGTAGGCGCCCTGGGAGTGGGGAGGCTTCCAAGTTGGGCTAGGCTGCCACCTCTGACAGGGAGGCTGCCTTGGTCGCCTGCTGGATGTCTCCCCCAAAGGCTAGGGACCAGCCCTGCACTAACCCAGCAGCGAGAGACCCCTAGAAACAAGAAGAAGCACTTTTCCTTTCCGAAGTCTTTATGGTGGAGGGGCTTCTCCTTCAGGAAGAGCAGCGAGGCCACAGGAGAGTGGAAGAGGCCTGGGGGAGGGGGCAGGAAAATACCTCCACTGAAGGCCAGGACGACCAGGCCTCCAGGGGCAGGGGCACAGCTTCAGCTGCCACAGAGATGGGGCCTCTGGGTGGAGCAGGTGGCAGGCCAGGCAGGAGGGGCCTGCAGGGGAGGAGGGGGCAGCTAGGGCAACCCACAGGAGCCCAACATCAGGAAGGGGCAGACTGTTGAGCTTGGTCAGCCTGCCCAACCCTTGCACTGGATACCCAAGGGAGTACAGTCCAGAAGCCCCCCAGTGCAGTCAGCAGAGGAAAAGGATCTGATTGTTGAGATAATCCAGAAAGTTTTCTCCCTCTTTATTTGTTGCAGGGTTGCCAGCTACTGGTTTTGGAGAACTTGTCTATAACCAGGGATCGATTTTAAAGTTTTGTTTTGTGTTGTTTTGTTTTGGTTTGGTTTGATTTTTTACTTTTTATTAAGTGGATAATTTGTTTGCCCTCCTTCCCTACAGATTCCCTCATAAAGCTCTCTGTTACCAACATTCCAACAGGTCAAGGAAAGTTTAAACACCTTTCTCTGCCTTGATTCTACTTTGTTTTTGTTTTTGTTTGCATCAGTTTAAAGCTTATTGCATACTTTGCATCTTTATTCAAAAATGTAAACTTTATCTATGTGCAGGCCCATATATGAAGGAAATGGGTGGGCCCAAAGAGATAGGCTTATTTTTTTAACACAAATTTTGTCTAATTTTACTGCTTTCTGTATTTAACTATGGTATTAAAAAAAAATTGTCTTTGGGGCTCCTGGGTGGCTAAGTCAGTTAAACTTCTTCCTTAGGCTCTGCTCATGATCCCAGGCCCCCGATAGTGAGCCCTGCATCTGGCCCCCTGGTTGGTGGGGTGCCTGCTTATCCCTCTCCTGCTCTCTTTGCTTGTGCTTTCTGTCAAATAAATAAATACAATCTTTTTTTTAAAAGTTAACTTAAAAAATAAGCAATAATAAAAACATAAAATAAAAATTTATTTGCCTATTACTAACTTTCCAGTGCAGTAATAGTTACATCTGTGATAGCAAAGTAGGATGTTTTGTGAAAATCAATGAGTGTTTTGAAACTTTGTGGGAACAATGTCCCTGAAAAATCCAAATATGATATGTGTATGGATAAAAATGTATGATGGTAAATATGTTGATTTTAGTGGCAATAGTGAATATAGTAAAAAATGTCACAATTAGTGGGCATGGGTCACTCATGCCACTCAGATTTGACATGTCCAGTATAAATTATACAATTCAGTCTTGTCATTTTTTTTCTGTTTTTTTTTTCCTTCAGATTTATTTAGGAATGATTGACAAAAATGTTATATATATATATATATGTATATATATATATGTTATATATGTATATATATGTGTGTATATATATGTTATATATGTATATATATGTGTGTGTATATATATATATATATATATATATATATATATATATATATATTGCACAGCTTTATTTAAAATACTTACACACTTTCGGGGTGCCTAGGTGGCTCAGTGGGTTAAAGCCTCTGCCTTCGGCTTGGGTCATGATCCCAGGGTCCTGGGATCAAGCCCCCATCGGGCTCTCTGCTCAGCGAGGAGTCTGCTTCCTCCTCTCTCTCTCTCCCTGCCTCTTTACCTACTTGTAGATCTCTGTCTGTCAAATAAATAAATAAAATCTTAAAAATAAAAAAAATAAAAAATAAAATACTTACACTTTCCAATAATCACTACAAAGTGCATATCCACCAATTCACTTAGCTTGTGTGTGTGTGTGTTTGTGAACACTACCAACTGGTGAGATCTACAGTAACAGAAAATTTCTAATATACAATGTTGTTAACTATATATAAATTGCTCTAAATAGAATTTATTCAACATGTACACTGAAAACTTAGCATTTCACCCACATCTTCCCATTTCTCCCTGCCTTCAGTCACTGACAATTGCCATTCTACTCTTTACTTTTAAAGATGGACTATTAGATTTCATATGCAATTGTAATTATTGTAATCATTTTTCCATTTATTTGTCAATGAACTTGTAAAATTAATTTCCATATTTTATCCATTATGAGTCAGACTGCAATAATGATTACAAGAGTAAAGTATAGATTCAAATTTGATTTCATATCATTTTACTTCCTTTGGGTATATATCCAGAGGTGGGATTGTTGGAATATATGGGAATTTTACTTTTAACTTTTTGAAGAACTTCTATACTATTTTCCATAAAGGTTGTAGTAATATATAGTCCAATCAATAGTGCTCAAGTGTTGTGTTTTCACCACATTCTCTCCAAAACGCATTATTTATTTTCAATTACTAATTATAGGCATTCTAGGAATTGTGAGATCATATCTCATGATTTTGATCTGCTATACTTATGAGGTAAAGGTCAGAGAGTTGGATTCACTAATCATGTTTACATTTCTAGTAAGTGACAGCTAGCATTAGATTTAGCATTGTCTCCAAAAATCTGCAGCTTGTTTTGCAATAAAGCAAAATAAACTTCTTTTCAATCTGAATTCAAAGTCAAAGTATATACTGGTAAATCAGATATATCTCCATATATCTGTCTACCTACTTAGCTATTTATCAGTGCTGATTCGCTATTGTGAGATTTCATGAAGGTATTTATAGAAACACACAGATATATGCACATACAAATACTGTGCATTTTAGATCTCTGGGTACAATAAAAATCTTAGGATTATAAGCTCTCTATCTATATAAACAAATGAAAATACACATTGCTTAAATATTTAAGAAGCACATTAATTCCTAAGTCACTAAAGCATTCTGAACTCTGTACTGTTTGTCCATTTTAATAGAAACTGTTGTGGAAATATTAGAAGGCATGAATAAGTCCATGTATAACATTGCAGAGATACTGTAGGGACCTGTGCTTGGCTAGATTCCAGAGGATTCTCCTCTCAGTAATCTGATTCATTCTAGGAAAGTCATTTCATGATACTGTAAAATCTAGATAACAAATAGCAATGCAAAATAATTATCTATGGACATACAGATACAAGTATGAACACATTTTCCAAAGAACCAAGGTGGACTTTGTGCAGCCAGTAATTTTAATGGAGTCCTGGGGAAAAAAAATCTGATCGGTCTTTTAAAGAACTCTTCCCTTATAGGTTTAAAGAACTTTAATTTGGTAAAGTTCACACAAAAGTATGACAGGGTTCTTGAAAAGAGAAGAAGCAATCCAAATTTATATGAAAACGGGTGTTTTTTTTTTTACATTCAGATGATTATAAAAGTTTAGTCTGAGAATTCTTACCACGTTTTAGGCAAAAAAGTAGAAATTTCTTTGTTAAATGCACATTCTTTTTCCAACTATGCAATAATTGACAAAAATGATTGTGACCAGACTTATTTAGTGATTCCAATGAGCTTTCTTTGAGATTTGTTTGCTTCAGAAGAAAATTCTTCATTGTCTGATATCTAGAGGACACATTTCCAGATTTGACACTGGATAGCTATATAGTTTTAACTAAATTACGTCTCATCACCTGGAATCCACATTTAATCTTTATCATAATGATCTTATATTTGAAAAATCACTTTATTCTGTAAATATGTGGATCAATAAAGTGAGAGGTTTTTCAAATTTTATTTGCAATTGAATACGAACATGGAAGACAGGGAAAATAATATATGTAATATAGATAATGCTTATTAAATATTCTGAAACTAAAATAAAACTGGTAATATGCAAATTATTTATAAATGCCATTATTTAGAGGAACTTCCTCATTATGATTAAGAATAAACTGAGTATGTACATTTACAAAGCTATTTACAGAGGAGGTAATAAAGAGAAGGTTGATATTTCTAAGCAAAACCACCTAGGGCAACTTTGGTATGGGGGCAGGACATGGGTCAGAGTTCATCAGAGGATCTGGAAGTGATGTGTGTATTTTCTACACTGTTGATTAAAGTTTTATAGTTGCCAAGAACAAGAGAAAATATGATTAAGACTGAAAATGAGAGGAAACAAAAATATCTTGAAATGACAATATAGAAGCCCTAAATCAATTTACTTAGGCTTAAATAATGTATTTAAATGTATTCTTCATGCTGTTTCACCAAAAGTGCATTTTTAATTAATAGCTTTTAAATTTTTCTTTTAATTTCTTTTTAGTATTGAGTAGTTAAAAATAACCATTTGTTATTTCCTAATTGTTGCCTAAAATATTTAGTGTTAAGATAGGATTCTTTTTAAACAGAAATTTCACATATAAATATCTGCATCTATTTACCATCTATGTTAATACAAAAAAATCCAAAGAGTACCCTTAAATTTCTGAAACTTGATTTATCAACAGCAGCTATCTGCATTCATATTGATGATAGTCTCAACCTCAAGAGACTTTGGTCAGGATTAAATAAAATTAACTCCTGGCACCAATCTTGACATGGTCAATGGAAGTGTATAGTCCTATCTTCTCTGCTATGTATGAACCTTCTTCAGGTTCAAGCCTTAGTTCTCCAACTCACTAAGAAACCATCTCTTTCCCTTTTTCTCCACTGTCTATTGTCAGTAATGCTGATGCCATAAGAAAAGTTCGAGTGAAGTTTAAAAGATTGAAACAAGTGCAAATCTTTTGCAAAGTAAATAGAATGGTTTTCTTTACATCATTGAGTAAAATTAAAGTAATGGGGAAATAATCTAAGTATTTTAACATAAAAATATAATTCTACACATCAGAATTTATAAACAGATATTCAATATCTAAAGTGGCTTCCGTGTCAGATGCAATATCTACTTAACTTATGAACACAACCAGCTCTCCCAGTCTTTCTTCTGCAAGTTGACAGTGACCCCCAATAACTGAAAAATCAGTTGCTTTACATAGACCCAGAACCATGATGTAGGTATTTCAAGGTAGTTTAGGAAATGCACATTTGCAATCATTTGAGTATGTGGAAATTACTAACTGAAATAACTTTTTTATCACTTTAGTATATTATGCCAAGAATATATGGAATGGCATCAACAAACCACAGGATAAAATCATGATCCCATAACCTATGCCTCTTGACACCCAGGGAAAATACTTCAAATTCATTTACATTTTTTCCCAATACTTTCTCAAATTTTTAAACAATATGTTCCTCTCTAATACTTGATTTCTAAATCCAAAACACCAGGCCATGATTTGTAACTCAGGCCACTGTGGATGATGAGGCATCCCATTCCTACATCATCAACGTTTTCGCCTCCCCTTCCCATTCTGTCAACATGGTAACATACCATGTTACATTTGAGGATATGCATCTAGAGCTTTATTCCATCTCCTAGAATTTATTGTTCACATATAAAATATATAACAGTATCTGAAACATGATGTTATTTTATATGCATGGGTGCATAGATTTCTTCTCATATTATCATAATTTCTCTCAAGGTGAATTTAGAATACCAGACTACCTCATTGTGAGGTTTATCAAGAAATTGTTTTCAAGACAATTTTGAGTATTTTCTTTTTTTTTTTAAAGATGTTTATTTACTTATTTGACAGACAGAGATCACAAGTAGGCAGAGAGGCAGGCAGAGAGAGAGAGAAGGAAGCAGGCTCCCCGCTGAGCAGAGAGCCCAATGCGGGGCTCCATCCGAGGACCCTAAGACCATGATCTGAGCCAAAGGCAGAGGCTTAACCTACTGAACCACACAGGTGCCCCAATATTGAGTATTTTCAAGAAAATACCATTTAATGATTATTTATTTTAATTTTCTGTGTTATTTACATCATCATTCAATATTGTATCTCATATATTGGTTTAGAAAAAAGTTCTTTTTGTAATATTAAGTTAAAAATAAATAAATACTGTGCCAAAAAAAAAGAATGTCATACACATTTACAGAAATGCTCGTAAGTATATGTTGGGTCATCTTATATTATTCTTCTCACTCTATTATCTGTCCTAAGTGTCAAATTTTGTGTTTTACTGTGGTTTCTGTTTGATTTTCATCAGTTCATCTTTTCAAACTTTCATTAAATTTTTATATTAATTATTATCACTTATTTTACAAAAGGTTTTTATCATATTTTGACACTTCATTTTAAATAACACATGACATTTTTAGTATGGATTTAACAAATTCTCATTTGTCTCTGAAGACATCACATTTTTTGTAAGTTTCTTGCATTTATATTTTTTTAAAATTTAATTTTATTTTTTCAGTGTTTCAAGATTCATTGTTTATGCACCACACCCATTGCTGCATGCAATACGTGCCTTCCTTAATATCCACCACCAGGCATTTATGTAGGTCACTTTTAAGTCATTGTAACTATATGGGTGTGTGTCTATCATTCATACAAAAAATTCCTCAAGGGACGCCTGGGTGGCTCAGTTGGTTTGACGACTGCCTTCGGCTCAGGTCGTGATCCTGGAGTCCCGGGATCGAGTCCCGCATCGGGCTCCCGGCTCTGCGGGGAGTCCGCTTCTCTCTCTGACCTTCTCCTCGCTCATGCTCTCTCTCACTGTCTCTCTCAAATAAATAAATAAAATCTTTAAAAAAAAATTCCTCAATATTCTGATGGCTTTGGTCCTAGAAAAGTATGAGAGAGTGAAGCATTACAATCCTTTGTAGGCATAGCATGCTGGGCTTTACTCACTGATGATCTTCTGGAGAAGATTCTCTCCACTCCTTCCTACTTAGAATAGTCTCAAAATACCATTTCTCCTACTCTTTTTAAGTGTTTGTTCCTTAAAATGTCTTCACCCAATGTGTTCTTAACCTTTCTATCTCTGATTCCACCCTCTACTCTGTTTCCCACTTCATTTAAAGTTATGTAGATTTACTTCCTTATTATTATGTTAGTTGAGTTTTATGACAGAGGTTGATACATATAGGAGCTAAACTCACACTTATAAAAAAATTGAAAGAGTTTTAAATACACAAAATTAAAAGGTCAAACAGAATAATAAGAAGTGCCATAAAGCAATGCTAACTTTTATATAATTATTGAGAAGCAGAAGAATAATACAGATATTTTCAGAGAGCGTAAGGCAGAGCCAAGGAGCTACAATAAAATTTTAGAGAAAAATGTCAGGAAATAAGTTTCTTTAAAGCATTTGAATATAGAGTGAGGAGGACCAAATTGGCTTCCTATAACTTATAGTTGTCAATAACTCTTCATTGTAGATTTCTGGGGGAAAAAGAAGTAGATAATAAGTCTTGGCATCAAAATAAATGAACAAACCAAAAGGATATATATCTACAGTGTGATCTGATAGACTACTATAATTTCAGAAATCTTAGGACTTAATTATAGAAAAAAAATTTACTGCCTGTGTGTCGCAAAATATATTTAAGTATGGGTCTATAATTTATGCATTTACACTGCCTTACAATGCATATAAAACAAGTACTAAGCCTGATGTTGATAATAACTAAACTTATACAGAAAAATAAAATATGGGTATCTTAATAAAGTTACAGAAATATATTATCCTTACAAATTTACACATTTCTATGAAATATTTTGGAGATGACATTCATATGACATCATGATTTTTAACTATAAGGAATTTTTTTTTCAAAATATGTTAATTTTTTTAAGAGCCGCAATGTGTCCTGAATAAGTCACAGTGGAACTAAAATAATGAATTAATAAGAGATTGTTTTTTCTCTACTTATTATGTGTCTCCCTTTAGGGGAAACTAAATTCATGACCCATGGGAAATATTAACCAAACATCAACTGATTTATTCCTATTGGGGTTATTCTCACCATGAAGAATTGTCCTGTTTTTCTTCATTCTCAGTTTTCTCCTTTTCCTAATGGCTTTTTTTTGGTAACCTGTCCATGATCATCCTGGACACCCATATCCACACACCCATGTATTTTCTACTTAGTCAACTCCCTCATGGACCTGAACTATATCTCCAGGATTGTCCCCAAGATGGTTTTTGATTATCTCTCTGGAAACAAGTGTGCAACTCAGAGTTTCTTTTTCATTAATTTATCTGATGCAGATGGATTTTTATTGACCTCTGTGGCCTATGATCTTATGCAGCAAATTTGCTTTCCTCCCCACTATGCTGTTTGTATGAGCAAAAGAGTTTGTGTGGTGACCATAAGAGGATCTTTGATCATATGCTCAATCAACTCTTGTGCCCACACTGCATATGGCTTCTGTATCCCTTAGTATAGATCCAAAACCATCAACCATTTCTTTTGTGATGTTCCAGCCATGTTGACTCTGGCCTGCATGGACACCTGGGTCTATGAGTACACAGTGTTTGTCAGCATCACTCTCTTCCTTATGTTTCCTTTCATTGGCATTGCATGTTCCTATGTCCTCATCATCCATGCTATTTTCCACATGCCACATGCAGTCAACAGAAGGGAAGAAGAAAGCCTACAGCACTCATCTTACTGTGGTGACTTTCTACTATGCACCCTTTGTTTACACTTACTTATGCCCAAGATCCTTCCAAACTCCACAGAGGACATGGTCCTTGCTGTCTCCTGCACCATCCTGACCCCAGTGGTCAACCCCATCATTTACAGTCTGAGAAACAAGATGATGGGGACCATAAGAAGAGATATTCAGGGGATCTGCTCTGTAGAAATGTAACAAAGTTCTCACTAGTCCTGCTTCTTAGAAGTCTATTAATTTCACCTTATACACTCTTTAAACAATGCCATTCCATCCCATTTCAGGATTTCAGACAAAGGTTCCATTAATTCAGAAAACAAATAATAGGGATTTGACAAGATAATATATAGTACCAGTCATTCTATTTTTGTGGTAATTTTTCTTTTGTTTTCTTACAAATAATTTATTAAATGTAAGTTGATGTCTAAAAGCCACAGAGATTCTCAATAGTTTGCATACATAAGCAATACTGTATATTAGACGACAGTACCCAAAATATGGAAGGAGTCCAGTTGTCAGTCAACAGATAAATGACTAAAGAAAAAAAGGTGTTTATACCATTATATAAATCTATACAGATGTATAAATATGTGTGTATATATTTTTATATATAGATATAGATATATAAACTTTATCTATATATGTGTATAGATATTTATATAGATAATCTATAGATATATAATATACATTATATATATATGTATAGATATATAGATATGTAATACATATTAGACATCAGATATAGGTATGTAATATAATATTACTAGGCCATAAATACAATGAAATCTTGCCATTTGCAGTGACATGAATGAATCTAGAGAGTATTATGACAAGCGAAATAAATCAGAGAAAGACAAATACCATTAACTTTTTACTCATATGTGAATTCAGAAAAGAAAGGAGCAAAGGGGAAAAAAGAGAGAGAGGCAAACCAATAAACAGACCCATAACTCTAAAGAAGGAGCAGATGATCACCTAGGGGAGGGTGGTGGGAAGGTATTAAATAGGGGATAGGGATTAACAAATACATTTGTGATGAGTACCAGGTGTTGTATGAATGTTTTGAATCACCATATTATATACCTACAACTAGCATTATGCTGTATATTACCTAACTGGAATTAAAATAAAATCTTAAAAACATGTTAAGTGGTGACAAATGACAAAACGTAAGCTACAATGGACAATTTGTATAACAAGAATAGAATGTTTTCAAAATAACCCCCTTCAATAACACTGAAGTGTGTAATGCAGTTCACTTTGCATTTAATTGCTGCAAATCGTTTTCAGTGTTTATGCTTGGAAACAGGAGATTGAAAAAAGAGCTCTAGATCAATGACTAATCATACTATTGATCAATTACAAAAGAAATATAGCTTACTTATCCTTTGAAAAATGAACATATATAGCCATAAAAATCACACACACACACACATATATATATATACACTTTTATTTATTTATTTGGTCACTAAAACATTTTTGTTAAGAATATCAGTCTTCCATCCTTTCATTACAAGGCTTTCACATGCTTTTGGTGCCTATTGAACAATTCGACCACCTCTAACTCCTCAATCTCCATGAAAGTAATTGTTACCTAAAGTCGTCTGCCATCTTTTTAAAAAAGAGTTGGCATCTTTTTGGACTTTACAGTTTTTTTGGTATTGAGTATCTGTTGATAGGCTGACGAAGGTGACTTTCATCCTACACTTTCTTTCTGAATTTGTTTCTTTTTGGGAAAGTAAACTCCCTAGTGCTTTAAAAGAAGGACCTATAAAAGCTAAAAGGTACTTCTTTGTAAGTCTACATTCCTTCTTCTCATTTTGTATGTACTTTAAGTGACCAGAGATTTGGAGGCTGAGAGCATTTATCAGCATTTAAAAGACATAAAGAAAAAAATGTATTTTTAAAAAGGGATCTAAAAAGGGATGAAGCAAACAAAATGCAAGACAATGGACTTTTTTAAGGACTTTTCTTTCAATAGAATTTTAGTCGTTCATTCTGAAGGTCATTGTAGAAATGTTGAATTTGAAGTGTACTCCCTTGCTCGTCGTGTTTTCTTTTTCCCGTCTATTCCTTCTTCCCTTTGGAACTGCCTTCCTTTCGATGACCTGAGTCATTTGGAGGCTGCTCTCTGCCTTCTATTATTGGCTGTCCCACGGGCAGTGAGATATTAGTAGGTAAATCTGACTCTTTCTAAAATTGTTCTCCCACGTGTTGAGGGAATCTGTAGAGGAAGCTTTCTTGGAGGGATCATTTCATCCCGCTCCTCACTCATGATCCTTACCAGGTCTCTACTGCATATTCTGACTTAGCCAAAAGAACTCTTCCCTCTGGCTGGTTGGAGCCCCAATGACCTCTAGCCTTGTATGAGTCTTGGCAGCCATCGGGTTCAGGTGCCTTGACTCTGTGTTAGAACCTGGGACATTTTCTTAGACACACACTGCTTTCTATTGAGCCAGGACTCAAGAGGACTCCAGTGTGGCTTTCCAAGAGCTCATTTTCTACTTGACTTCCTTCTTTCAGGATCCCATGGCCTTTTCCTCACTCTAGCCTTCCTGAATTCCAATCTCTCTTTCCTCACAGCAGTGAAACTCCCATCTTTTCCTTGGATTCTCCTCCTTACCCCCACCATCCAGAAATCCTCCAGGTGAAAAGGGGAGTGGATCCTGTGGCTCAGTTTTTTGTTTCTTTGTTTGCTTGTTTTCCTTTCCACAGGGTTCACAAAGGTGCGTTCCTTTTCAATGTTTTAAAGAGTTATATATTTATATAGATATCTTTACAGATATCTATATCTATTGATAGATTTTTTTTTTCCTTTTCCTATTCCCCATGGGCTTCTGGTTGGTTACTTTTCCTCCAAGAAGGTTGGTATATGTTTTCTAGGGGTGCTATTACAAGATACCACAAGCGTAGTGGCTGAAACAACAGAAGTGGACAGTGTCACAGTTCTAGAGGATACAAGGTTGGTAGGCAATGCTCCTTTTGTAGGTATTAAGGAAGGATCTGTTCCAGGCCCCTCTCCCAGCTTGAAGGATTGCCCTGGCTTTGGACTTCTTCACATGGCCTTCTTCCTCAGTGCCTATCTGTGTATCCCCATTTTCCCCTCTTAGAAGGATAAAAGTCCTCCTGAATTAGGGGCCCAGTCTATTCCAAAATGACCTTATCCTAGCTAGTTACATCTCAAGGGACCCTATTTCCAAATAAGGTCACGCTCCCAGGTGCTGGGGTTTAGGAGTGGGATAGCTTATATGCACACACACATACAAACACCCACACAAACACACACACAGATATATATATATATATATATATATATATATATACTTTTTAAAATTGTTTATTTTTTTGCCTAATAAAACATTTTTGCTCAGAATCTCAGTCTTCCTTCCTTTCATTTCAATGTTATTCACATGCTTTTGGTGCCCACTGAATAATTTGACCACCTCTACCTCCTCAATCTCCATGAAAGTTATTGTTACCTAACGTCGTCTGCCATTTTTTTTTTTTAAACAGTTGACATCTTTTTGGAGTTTACAGTTTTTTTGGCATTGAGTATCTGTTTATAGGCTGATGAAGGTGACTTTCCTCCTACTCTTTCCTTCTGAATTTGTTTCTTTTTGGGAAAGGAAATTCTCTAGTCCTTTAAAAAAGGACCTATGAAAGCTAAATCGTTCTTCTTTGTAAGTCTACATTCCTTTTTCTCATTTTGTATGTGCGTAAAGTGACCAGAGATTTGGGGGCTGACAGCATTTATCAGCATTTAAAAGAAAAAATTTTAAATTTAATTTAAATTAATACATTTAATTAAAATTTAAAATTTAAAATTTAAAATTGAAATTAAATATATTTAAAGAAAAAATGTATTTTTAAAAAAGGATCTAAAAAGGGATGAAGCAAACAAATTGCAAGACAACGGACAAAAATTGAGGAGCTCAGTCATTTCATGAAATGTCAATGGTTTCTATACTCTCGTGAAAAGATTAAATTGGTTAGATTTCATCAATAACCACATACACATATAATGATGTGCTGTTTCTATGAGATACAGAATCAGCTCACCAAGGCAGAAACAAAATTCGGTAGTAATGAACACCTACAATTGAACAACTCTTCTACCAACCTAGAAGGGGACGTCCTAGCAAGTATAAGAAGTGATGGAGGAAACATTGAAGGTATAACACCTGGAAAAATGAGTGAAATTTGTATAGAAAGATATTCTAAGAGAATGTACAAAGTATTAGAATCAGGAAGTGAATTCCTCAAAGTCATCGGATAGAAGTTAAACATTCAGAAAAATCACTGGAATTCTGTGACCTATGAACAAAGGTTGAAAATCCTATTGATGAGAGCACCAAAACGAAGACTTCATATATCCAAAGACTTTTTACAGTCTCTACCCAGCAAGTCTCCACCCAGAAAACCTTCAAAGTTGACTCAGGGGAATTTATGATCCAAATCAATGGGATGTCCAATAGGTTAATATGTTACCTAGGTTAAGAGAACAGGTTCATAAATTGGATGGTCGGTATTGTAAAGTTTCAATTGACCCCCAACTTGATTGAGAGATGCAATGCAATCCCAGTTTCCTAGCAGGCAAGTGCCTGTGTACGTGGATAAGCCAATTCTTCTCTTTCCATGGACAGGAAAAGGACTAGTCATTCCCCAACAAATCTGAGGAATGAAGCGAGAGCAAGAGTGAGGGAGAAAGAAAGTGAGAGGACAATCTAATGGGATAGGATTTATTACAAAAGGACTCTTGAAATGACCAGGGAAAACAGATAAACAGAAACAGGCAGACTCTGACAAAGCGGTGCTAAACGACGGGACTATCCACATGGAACAGAAGAGCCAAAATCGCTATTCCAGACTGATGTAGCCTAAATACAAAAGAGTACATCAGAAGTTTTCTGGAAGATACAATAGGAAAACCTTTTTAGGATCTGGGGGAGGTGGCAGAGATGAGTGGAACAGGACACCAAAAACAGGAAGCACAAGAAAGTTTGGGAAGTTGGACTGCACTCATTCAAAATTTAAAAACAAAAAATCTTGGGGTGCCTGGGTGGCTCAGTGGGTTAAAGCCTCTGCCTTCTGCTCAGGTCATGATTCCCAGGGTCTTAAGATGGAGCCCCGCACGGGGCTCTCTGCTCCGTGGGGTGCCTGCTTCCCCCTCTCTCTCTGCCTGTCTCTCTGCCTACTTGTGATCTCTGTCTGTCAAATAAATAAATAAAATCTTTAAAAAAACCCACAAAAAATCTTGCCCACCAAATGACAAGACTCAAACTAGGAGAGGCTCTATCGAGATCCCAGCTAAGGAACTGTAGACAAATCTAGATAGAATAACTAGGAATCAAGAAAGATATGTAGGTAACTTCAAAACAATGAAAATCCTTGAGCAGAAATATCCCAAGAAGAAAACCATCAGCCAATAAACACATGAAAAGATTCCTAACATCCTCCGTGATCACAAAAGAGCAAAGAAAAACACAAGGTGTTAGTGTTAACCCAGAGGAGGCAGACCCAATAATATGTTGCTTAATCCAAGGGATTGAATAGTGAAAACTGATTGAATCATGGAGTGGGGCACCTGGGTGATTTCACTGTGAAGCACCTGCTTTGTGCTGGGGTCCTGATGCCAGGGTCTTGGGATCAAGCCCTGCCTGGGGCTCTCTGCTCAGCAGGAAGCCTGCTTCTCCCTCTCCCCCTTGCCCTACTTGTACTCCCTCCTCTCTACTTGGACTCTCTCTCTCTCTTTCTCTCTCTTTCTGTCAAATCCGTCAATCAATCAACCAGTGTCTTCAATTCAATGAGTAAAAATAAAATGTTGACGCATGGGGTCCTAATGAATGACAAGAATATGGAGGGTTGTCTTATTATTATTTTTTAAGATTTTATTTCTTCCTTTGAGAGACAGAGATGAGAAGTAGGTAGAGAGAGGCAGGCGGGGGGGGGGGGGGCGGGGAACAGGCTCCCTGCTAAGCAAAGAGCCAGATGCAGGGCTGGGGCCACAGGCTGGTGCCTGGCCACGTCCACCATGAAGCCCTGCAGCAGCTCCAACAGTAGGAGGAGGGGCTGTTTCAACCTCTACCCTAAAGTGAGCTTATTACCTACCAAAGAAATCTGATCACCCATAAAATCAACCTGAGATTAGAATTATATATGTCTCGATCTCTACGGGTGCAGAAGATTCCAGTGGGCAGGTGAAGTGGAGTGGGAACATCAGACTGATACCGGAAGATAAACCAAAGGGGGAGGGAGCCACCAGAGGCAACCCATTGGAAAGCAATACCCCAATACAAGAGTGTCGTGCGTCTGGGGACCACATTGACTTGGACTCTTGTTGAAAGCACTCAAAAAGAGCAAAGGATTGTGGGGGGAAATTTGTGGGAATTGGGGCAGTTAGGGACAGGGCTTCAGTCCTCAGACCCAGGACAGCCACCCCTGGTTCTGAGCCAGAAAGAGTTCTTTAGGGATATCAGGTCTCAGTCCCTGAGGCGCCAGAGCGCCTGAGAGTGGGGTCCAGCTCCCATGAGGGGCTGGGAGCCTTGCCATCTAGCAGAAGCACAGCCTATTTCCAGTTCCCAACTGAGTGCCCTGCCCTGCTATCAGAGTCTGTGTCACACCCCACCCCCTCCCCTGAGAGAGTTGCGTGCAGGTGCCAGCCCAGCGCTCTCGGACCGGGAAAGACCAGGTACTCCCAGCCCGGGCTGGCGGGAAAATCTCAGTGTGCGATCACTGCTTGTAACCTCTCTGGTGCTCCAGAGCTTCCCAGAGAGCCATCACTGTTGTGGTTTTGGGTACAAGCAGGAGTTCCTCTGTCTCCAGGGACCGTGACTCAGAATGTGCTCTGCCAGTGGCTGAGGGGGAAATTAGGTGCTCTGCATCACCCAGAGGAGAACAGACTGAGGCTTCTCTCTGAGAGGGAAGTCTGGGTGAAGGTTGCTATCCTCTAAACCTTCAAAAGCCACCAAAAGCTGTCAAGGTGAGAGAAAAAAGAAAATGAACAAACAAACATAAAAACCTCCAGAGAAGAAAAGCCTGAAAAACCAGTTTCTGCAGAGCCCACCCCCTTGAGGGGGGCAGGAGGACTTAACTCAGGAAACGCTGCCTGAAAACCCACATGGCAGGCCCCTCACCCAGAAAGACAACGGGGGGGGGGGGGGATAAAAGACGACAAGAGAGCAACCACCACTACTTCATAGATACAACTTTTATTTTTAATTCATTCCCACTATTCTGGTTCATTTTTTTTATATAGATCATTTTTTTTTTTTTTTTTTTAAAGATTTTATTTATTTATTTGACAGACAGAAATCACAAGTAGGCAGAGAGGCAGGCAGAGAGAGAGAGAGGGAGAAGCAGGCTTCCCACTGAGGAGAGAGCCCGATGCGGGGCTCGATCCCAGGACCCTGGGATCATGACCTGAGCCGAAGGCAGAGGCTTTAACCCACTGAGCCACCCAGGCGCCCCTATATAGATCATTTTTAACCAATTTACCATCACAGGGAAATGTCCAGTACATCAAATTCTACAATAAACTTTTAACCTGAACTATTCTGATACATATACTCGTGTTTTTCTTTTGCTTTTCTATTTTTTAATATATTTTTTTAAATTTTAGTTTAGTTTAGTTTATTCTTTTTTTATTTTTATTTTTATTTTATTTTTATTTTTTTAAGATTTTTATTTATTTGATACACAGAGAGAGAGAGAGATCACAAGTAGGCAGAGAGGCAGGCAGAGAGAGGGGGAAGCAGGCTCACCACTGAGCAGAGAGCCCGATGTGGGGCTTGATCCCAGGACCCTGAGATCATGACCTGAGCTGAAGGCAGAGGCTTAACCCACTGAGCCACCCAGGCGCCCCTTTTATTTTTATTTTTAACATTCATATAGAGTTAAATGTCAAGGTAATCCCCTTTCCCCAATCAATGCTACCCCTATAGGTAAAACAATTTTTAATCCCCCTTTATCTTAGGAAAGTTGAGTCCTTTAACAAAGATATCAAGACACATCCAGGAAGAATCAACATAAACTTCCTCGCCCACACAGAGAATTTATAACCGCTCTCCCAACTTTTTCTTCCGCCAGTGTTTCTGTGTATTTGTATTTGTCCTGATAGTATATAAATCTTATACTTGGGGTTCTTTTTGATGAGGTTTCCTTTTTTTTTTTTTTTTTTGCATATATATATATATATTTGTTTTTCAAATATATATATTTGAATATATACATATATATACAATATATACATATTGTTTTGCAAATATATATATATTTGTTTTTCTCTTGTCATCTACTTTTATCAGTTTTTTTGTTAGTCCGTTTTTGTTTGTATACATTATATATCTTACTTTGTGGCCCATTTGGGCTGAGTCTTCTCTTTCATCCTTTTTTTTTTCCTGTCTCTCTCTCTCTCTTTTTTCTTTTTCTTTTCTTTTTTCTCTCTTTCTCTTTTCTTTTGTTTGGGTGGGGACTCCTGATTGTTCAGAAGCATTCCAGGGTGCACCTTGACTGCACCACCATTCATGCAACCAGCTACATCCGTTCAGCCATTGCTCACCAAAATGACTAGGAGGAGGAATGCCCAACAGAAGAAAAATTCAGAGGATGGGCCTTCTGCAACAGAGCTAATGGCTATCAACATAGACAATATGTCGGAAAGGGAATTCGGGCTAACAATTATCCAGGCAATAGCTAGGTTGGAGAAAGCCATGGATGACCAAACGGAATTGATTAGGACAGAACTGAAAGCAATCAGGGATGATGTTCACAATGTTAGAGCAGAACTGAAAGCCACCAGGCATGATGTTCACAATACTCTCAATGAGTTCCAGTCTAATTTAAATTCTCTAAAAGCTAGGGTAACTGAGAAAGAAGATAGAATTAGTGATCTGGAAGACAAACAGATAGAGAGAAAGGATCAGGAGGAAGCCTGGAACAAACAGCTTAGAAGCCATGAAAACAGAATCAGGGAAATAAATGATGCCATGAAACGTTCCAATGTCAGAATTATTGGAATCCCTGAAGGGGAGGAGAAAGAAAGAAGTCTAGAAGATATAGTGGAACAAGTTCCCCATGAAAATTTTCCCAATCTCACTAATGGAACCAACCATGTACTAGAGGCAGAACAGTCTCTCCCCAGGACTATAGATTCTCAAAAGTCCTCGAGACACCTAATAGTAAGAATGAAGAATTATAATTGTAGGCAGACCCTCTTGAAGACAGTTAGGACAAAGAAGCTCCTTACATACAGAGGAAAGCCCATCAGAATAACGTCAGACATGTCCACAGAGACCTGGCAAACCAGAAATGGCTGGCAAGGTATATTCAGGGCACTAAATGAGAAGAACATGCAACCAAGAATACTTTATCCAGCAAGACTGACATTCAAAATGGATGGAGAGATAAAGAGTTTCCAAGACTGGCAAGTCTTAAAAGAGTATGCAACCACCAAGCTGACACTGCAGGAAATATTAAGGGGGACTCTGTAAAAGAGCAAAAATCCTAAGAATAATATTGAACAGAAATATAGAGACAATCTACAGAAAGAAAGACATAAAAGGTAACACAATGTCAATGAAAACGTATCTATCAATAATCACTCTCAATGTGAATGGCCTAAATGCACCAATAAAATGACACAGGGTTGTAGATTGAATAAAACGACAGGACCCATCCATATGTTGTCTATGAGAGACCAATTTTGAACCTAAGGGTACACCCAGACTGAATGTGAAGGGATGGAGAAGAATCTTTCTTGACAATGGGCCTCAAAAGAAGGCCGGGGTAGTGATTCTCATATCAGATAAATTAGATTTTAAACTAAAGACTGTAGTCATAGATACAGAAGGACACTACATCATTCTTAAAGGGATTATCCAACAAGATGATCTAACAATTGTAAATATCTATGCCCCCAATATGGGGGCAGCCAATTACATAAGAAAACTGTTAATCAAGATAAAGAGTCATATTGCTATGAATACATTAATAGTAGGATATCTTAACATGCCTCTCTCAGAAAAAGACAGATCATCGAAGCAGAAAAACAATAAAGAAACAAGAGCATTGAATGACACATTGGACCAGATGGGCCTCACAGATATATACAGAACATTCCACCCAAAAACAACAGAATACTCATTCTTCTCAAGTGCACATGGAACCTTCTCCAGAATAGACCACATACTGGGTCACAAATCAGGACTACCGATAACAAAAGACTGGGATTATTCCCTGCATATTCTCATATCACAATGCTTTGAAACTGGATCTCAATCATAAGGAAACGTTTGGAAGGACCTCAAACACCTGGAAGCTAAAGACTACCTTGCTTAAGAATGCTTGGATCAACCAGGAGATCAAAGAAGAACTGAAACAATTCATGGAAACCAATGAGAATGGAGACACTTCGGTCCAAAACCTATGGGATACAGCAAAGGCGGTCCTAAGGGGGAAATACATAGCCATCCAAGCCTCTCTCAAACAAATTGAAAAATCCAGAACACACCAGCTGTCTGTACACCTTAACAAACTGGAGAATCAACAACAAATCAAACCAACTCCACACACAAGAAGGGAAATAATCAAGATTAGAACAGAAATCAATGAGATAGAAACTAGAGATATAGTAGAACGTATCAATGAAATTAGAAACTGGATTTTTGAAAGAATCAGTAAGATCGAGAAAAAAATTGGCCACACTAATCCAAAAGAAAAGAGAGAAAGCTCAAATTAATAAAATTATGAATGAAAAGGGAGAGATCACAACTAACACCAAGGAAGTGGACACAATCATCAGAAGTTATTATCAACAGTTATATGCCAATATGTTAAGCAATGTTGATGAAATGGATGCATTCCTGGAAAGCTATAAACTCCCAAAATTGAACCAGGAAGAAACTGACAACCTGAATAGACCGATATTTAGTAACGAAATTGAAGCAGTGATCAAAAACCTCCCAAAAAACCAGAGCCCTGGTCCTGACGGATTCCCTGGGGAATTCTACCAAACTTTCAAAGAAGAAATAACACCTATTCTCCTGAAGCTGTTTCAAAAAATTGAAGCAGAAGGAAAACTTTCAGAATCTTTCTATGAAGCCAGCATTACCCTGATCCCCAAACCAGGCAAAGACCCTACCAAAAAGGAGAATTTCAGACCAATATCACTGATGAATATGGATGCTAAGATACTCAACAAGATCATAGTAAACAGGATCCAACAGCATATTAAAAAGATGATGAACCATGACCAGGAGGGATTACTTCCTGGGCTACAAGGATGGTTCAACATTCACAAATCAATCAATGTGATTGAACAAATTAATAAGAGAAGAGAGAAGAACCACATGGTCCTCTCAATTGATGCAGAAAAAGCATTTGACAAAATCCAGCATCGGTTCCTGATTAAAACACTTTAAAGTGTAGGGATAGAGGGAACATTCCTGAACTTCATAAAATCTATCTATGAAAGACCCACAGCAAATATCATCCTCAATGGGAAAAAGCTTGCAGCCTTCCCGTTGAGATCAGGAACACGACAATGATGCCCAGTCACCACATTTTTTCAACATAGTATTAGAAGTCCTAGCAACAGCAATCAGACAACAAAGAAAAATAAAAGGTATCCAAATTGGCAATGAAGAAGTCAAACTCTCTCTCTTCGCAGATGACATGATTCTTTTTATGGAAAACCCAAAAGACTCCACCCCCAAACTGCTAGAACTCATACAGCAATTCAGTAACGTGGCAGGATACAAAGTCAATGTACAGAAATTAGTGGATTTCTTATGCACTAACAATGAAAATACAGAAAGGGAAATTAGAGAATCGATTCCATTTACTATAGCACCAAGAACCATAAGATACGTGGGAATAAACCTAACCAAAGAGGTAAAGGATCTGTAGTCAAGGAACTACAGAACACTCATGGAAGAAACTGAAGAATACACAAAAAATGGAAGACCATTCCATGCTCTTGGATTGGAAGAATAAACATTGTGAAAATGTCTATACTGCCTAGAGCAATCTATACTTTTAATGCCATTCCAATCAAAATTCCACCGGTATTTTTTCAAGAGCTGGAGCAAACAATCCTAAAATTTATATGGAATCAAGAGACCCTGAATTGCTAAGGAAATGTTAAAAATCAAAAATAAAACTGGCAGCATCCCGTTACCTGATTTCAAGCTTTACTACAAAGCTGTGATCACCAAGTATGGTACTGGCATAAAAACAGACACATAGACCAGTGGAACAGAGTAGAGAGCCCAGATATAGACTCTCAACTCTATGGTCAAATAATCTTTGACAATCAGGAAAAAAATATACAGTGGACAAAAAGTCTCTTCAATAAATGGTGCTGGGAAAATTGGACAGCTCTATGTAGAAGAATGAAACTCAATCATTCTCTTACACTGTACACAAAGATAAACTCAAATGGATAAAAGACCTAAATGTCAGACAGGAATCCATCAGAATCCTAGAGGAGAACGTAGGCAGTAACCTCTCTGATATCAGCCACAGTAATTTCTTTCAAGATATGTCTCCAAAGGCAAAGGAACCAAAAGCGAAAGTGAACTTTTGGAACCTTTTCAAGATCAAAAGCTTCTGCACAGCAAAGGAAATGGTCAAGAAAACAAAGAGGCAACCCACGGAATGGGAGAAGATATTTGCAAATGACAGTACAGGCAAAAGGTTGATATCCAGGATCTATAAAGATCTCCTCAAACTCAACACACACAAAACAGACAATCATATAAAAAAATGGGCAGAAGATATGAACAGACACTTCTCCAATGAAGACATACAAATGGCTATCAGACACATGAAAAAATGTTCATCATCACTAGCCATCAGGGAGATTTAAATTAAAACTATATTGAGATACCACCTTACACCAGTTAGAATGGCCAAAATTAGCAAGACAGGAAACAACATGTGTTGGAGAGGATGTGGAGAAAGGGGAACCCTCTTACACTGTTGGTGGGAATGCAAGTTGGTGCAGCCACTTTGGAGAATAGTGTGGAGATTCCTCAATAAATTAAAAATAGAGCTTCCCTATGACCCTGCAATTGCCCTACCGGGTATTTACCCCAGAGATACAGATGTAGTGAAAGGAAGGGCCATCTGTAACCCAATGTTTATAGCAGTAATGACCATGGTCGCCAAACTGTGGAAAGCACCAAGATGCCCTTCAACAGACGAATGGATAAGGAAGATGTGGCCCATATACACTAAGGAGTATTATGCCTCCATCAGAAAGGATTAATTCCCAACTTTTGTAGCTACATGGACGGAACTGGAGGAGATTATGTTGAGTGAAACCAGTCAAGCAGAGAGAGTCAATTATCATATGGTTTCACTTATTTGTGGACCATAACAAATAACATGGAGTACATCGGGAGATGGAGAGGAGATGGGAGTTGAGGGAAATTGGAGGGGGAGGTGAACCGTGAGAGACTCTGAAAAACAACCTGGGGGTTTTGAAGGGGTGGTGGGTACGAAGTTGGGGGAGCCAGGTGGTGGGTATTAAGGAGGGCACCTATTGCATGTAGCACTGGTTGTGTTGCAAAACCAATGAATTCTGTTATGCTGAAAAGAAATTAAAAAATGAACCAGAATAGTGGGAACAAATTAAAAATAACAGTTGTATCTATGAAGTAAAAAAAGAATAATAAGGGGCGCCTGAGTGGCTCAGTGGGTTAAGCCGCTGCCTTCGGCTCAGGTCATGATCCCAGGTCCTGGGTTCGAGCCCCGCATCGGGCTTTCTGCTCAGCAGGGAGCCTGCTTCCTCCTCTCTCTCTGCCTGCCTCTCTGCTTACTTGTGATTTCTCTCTGTCAAATAAATAAATAAAATCTTAAAAAAAAAAGAATAATAATAATAAAAAATAAAACCCCCTCAACAACAGTGTTATAGAAAGAATATAAACCAACATGATAAAAAGCACATGTAAAGACCCACAGTCAATATAATCTTCAAAGCAGAAAAACTGCTTCACCTTTACAGTTAGGAATAAGACACTGTCATAAATGTTATTTAACATAGTACTGGAAGTTGCAGACTTAGCAGTCAGGCAACAGAAAAAAAAAATGTACAAAATAAAACATCCAAACTGACAAGGACCAAGTCCAAACTTCAGTGTATGCAGATGACATGATACTCCATGGAGAAAACATAAAAGACTCCACCATCAAATTACTGGACTGATATGTGTATTCAGCAGTGCTGCAGGATATAAAATCAGCATATAGACATCTATTGCATTTCCAATAATGAAGCAGCAGAAAGGTTAAGCAAGGAGTCAGTCTCATTCACAATGGAACCTAACACAAGATACCTAATGAAATACCTAAACCTAATGAAAGAGGTAAATGTCTCTACATTGAAAACTATTGAATACATAAAGAAATTGTAGAGTACAAAAAGAAATGGAAAAACACTCCATGCTAATGGATGGGAAGAATAAATGTGGTTAAAATGTCTATCCTACCAAAACCAATCTACCCATTTAATGCAGTCCATATAAAAGACCACCAGCACTTTGAGCAGAACTAGATCCTAAACTTTTTAAAGAACTACAAAAGACTCTGATAGCCAAAATAATTCTCAAATTCCATAAAGAATGTATCAAACCCAGCATGCCAAAATTTAATATTCCATTTAAGTAATGGGCAGAAGATATGAACAGACATTTGTTTGTTTGTTTGTTTGTTTTTCCCAAGGATGACATACAGAAGACTAACAGACAGAGGAAAATATTCTCAACATCATTCAACATCATGTAAATGCAAATAAACACCAAGATGAGATACCACCTCACAACTATCAAAATGCTAAAATTAACAAAACAGAAAATAACAAATATCGGTGATGATGTGGAGCTACAAAAAGCCTCTGTCATGTTTTGTGGTTATGCAAACTTGTACAGTCACTCTGGAAAAGAGTATGGAGGTTTGACCGCAGTTAAAAATTGAACTACCCAACGACACAGCAATCACAGTGCTAGGTATTTACCTGAAGGACAGAAAAATACTGATTCATAGGGGTACATACATCTCAATGTTTATAGTAGCATTATCAGCAGTAGTGAAATTATAGAAAAAGACTTATGTGTGTAATATAAATATATGTATATTTATATTAATATAATATAAATATAATGTGTAATATAAATATATGTTTATATACATATATATATTACACACCCACCCAAAAGAATGAAATCTTGCCATTTCCCATGATATTGACACAGCAAGTGTTTGTTATGATAATGAAATTTTGTAGTTACAGAAAAGCAAGTACCATATGATGTCACTCATATGTGGAATTTGAAAACAAAACATAAAAATAGGGATATTAAACACCATCAACAACAACAAAAGTGAAGCAAGCCATAAGGAACTCCCAAATTTAGAAAAGAGACTGAGGGTTGATGGAGGAAGTTGGAGGGGGATGTGTTATGTGAGTAATGGGTGTTAAGGAATATATGTGCTGCAATGAGCTCTGGGTGATATGTGTAAGTGATAAATCATTAAATTCTACGCCTGAAATAAATTTCACCATATATATTACCTAACTAGAATCTAAATAAATATTTGGAATAATAATAAAAAAAATCCACGGAATGAACATGTATTGACATATTCCAATATCGTTAGCACACATATTATTTCATACTTATATGGACTATACACCAAAATAGATCACATTCTGAGCTGCAAAATACACCTTTACAAATCTTAATAGAAGTCATATAATGTCTGTTCTCAGAATATAGTGCAATGCAACTAGAAATGGAGTTCTGGGTGTGGTGCATAAACAATGAATTTACTTAAAAGAAATTTTTAAAAAATAAATAAAAATGTGAAGAAAAAGAAATCAATGTTGAAACCTAAAGTAAACATTTCAAAATGTAAGGATTAAACAACACACATTGAAATAACATAGGCAAACACATAAATCTCAAGAAAATTGTATTTTTATAAGTTTACTTACTTATAATCTCTACAACCAGATGAGGGATTGAACTCATGTCCCCAGTGTCAAAAGCTACATGCTCTTCTAAGTAAGCCACCCAGTTTCCCCTCAACTGTTGAAATACATAAAAAAGAAAAAAAAAAAACTTAGTGAATTTTATTGAATGCAGAGACATACAGCTTACATGGAAATGTGTTTCATTGAATGCATATATTAAGAAAGAAAAGTCTAATATCAATAATTTACATTCATTTCTCAGGAATTATAAGTACTAGATCAATAAATGCAATGCAACAAAAACTAAATTAATGACAATGTAAGAAAAAAGAAAAAAGAAATGACAGGAATCATAAATACTAGAGCAAAATCAGTTAAATCAATAGAGAAAAATCAAGAAAAAGAAAAATAATAATTTGAAATTAGATGATTAAAAAGCACTTGTTTGGTGATGAGCACTAGGTGATATATAAAAGTGTTCAATCACTATATTGTACACCTGAAACTAATATTATGCTGTATTTTAACTAAGTAAAATTTTAATAAATCCTTATAAAATTATTAATGAAGTTGATAAAACTCTAATCAGGCTAATGAAATAATAAGTGATGGAGAAGACACAATTGATTAATATCAGAAATGAAAGAGGGGACAGGAATACTGATCTCACTGAAATTCAAAGAATAGGAAAGGAATACTATGAATAACTCAAAGGTGACAAGTTTGATAACTTAGTGAAAATTGAGAAATTTTTGAATTTCTCAAATTTTTGAAAGACACAGTTTGCTAAAACTCATTTAAGAAGAAATAGACAGAATGAATAGGACTTTAACTATTGAATAAATTGAATAAATCATTAATAGCCTTCCAAAACAGAAACTACAGGCCCAGGTGGATTCACTGGTGAATTTAATTAAACGTTAAAAGAACAGATTAAATTAATTACCTACAATTACTTTCAGGACATAAAAGCAATTGGAATACTTTGATTCCTTCTGTGGTATCATCATTACCCTATTATAATTACAACAATGATATAAAAAAGACATCAATTTCTCTTATGAACATAGTTACAAACATCCTCAAAAATGCTTCAAATTGATTACAATACTGTATAAAAGAATTATATATCACAATTAAGTAGATATATTGCAATTATGTGAGATTGATTGAACATTGTAAAATCACTTAATGCAGTTCATTATATCAAAAGAATAAATAAGAAAATAGTCACCTCCCATAATAATAAATACTTAAAGAGCATTGTACAATACATGATACCCACTCACAATTAAACCTCTTAATATACTAGAATTAGAGTAACAGTTCATCATGACAAAAAATATCTACAAGAAGCCAACTGTGAAATTTATAGTTAATAGTGGGAAACTAGAAACTTTCACACTAAGATCAGGAGCAATACAAGTATGTTCCCTCTCATTAGTCCTTTTCAACATTGTGCAGAAAGCAGTAGGAAATTCAATTAGAAAAGCAAAAGAAATGGAATGTATATAAATTGAAAAGGAAAAATTAAAAAAACACTTTTGCTCATACATGATCTACTTATTGGGTAGAAAATCCAAGAGTAGAGAAAAGCTCTCATGAAATAATAAGAAATTTAGCAAATTTGGAAGGCAAAATTTTAATATACAAACTGCAACGTTGCCCTATGCCATATGGCATCAATGAATAAGTATAATATAAAATATTAAAAACAATATCATTTACCTTAGCACGAGGAAAGAAAGAAGAATGGAAGAGAAGGAAAGAGGGACAGAAAGAGAAAAAAATTGTTAGGTACAAATAACATATGTATCATACCTCTAAAGAATATGCCACAAAATTCTGATGAATGAAGTTAGAACTAGATAAATGTTTAGATGATCCAGTTTCATGGATAGGAAGATTTAAAGTTGTGAACGTATTTATTTTACTAATTTAGATTTATAGATTTAATGAAATCCAAATCAAAATTACAACAAGTTATTTTCTGGACATTGACAAAGTGATTATAAACTTTATGTGAGAGGAAAAATAAGCCTAGAATAGCGAACATTATATTGAAAAGGAAGAAAGTAGAAAGATGGATGATGTCCAAATTGAAGAATTTATACAAAGCTGGAGAAATCATGACTGGTAGTTTGGGGTGAGACTAGATGAAGATATCAACAGAAAAAAAAAAAAAAAGCCTAGAAGAAAACCAACATAAGTATAGTTAACTGAATTTTGTCAAAAAACAAAGACAACATGATGAAGCAAATACTTTTAAAGTCTTTTGAAAGCAAAAGTCTTTTTGAAATGATGCTGGAACAACACTGTCCTGTTGCAAATAAAAAATCTAGAAAAACACATAAACTGAAAAAGCATTGTAGAACTAAATGTGAAACTTCAATGTTTGTAGACAATAACACAGGAGAAACCTAGATGATGTCAAGGTGAAAATGACCATTAGATACAATGCCAACTTATAACTTTTTTTTTTAAAGAAATCTCTACACCCAATATGGGTCTCAATCTTAAAACCCCGAAATCAAGTGCCATGTACTTCACTATTTGAGATAGCATAGGTCACAAGGCATAACTTATTTAAAAAAAAAGAATCAATACACTGTATTTATTAAAAAATTAATAAAAATAAAATAAAATAAAAATAAAGATTTATTAAAAATAAATCTTATGTTCTATGAAAAAAAGAATTTAAAAAAAGAGGAAACCCCAGATTCAGAGAATTTTGAAAGAATACCTTTCTAAAACGTATATGTGATAATTTTTTTAAACACACAGAAAACTCTAGAAATCAACAATGAAGAAAATAACTTAATTAAGAAAACAGAGGAATCCCAAAGACCATTCACTAAAGAAGATAGATGGCAGGGGCGCCTGGGTGGCTCAGTGGGTTAAGCCGCTGCCTTCGGCTCAGGTCATGATCTCGGAGTCCTGGGATCGAGCCCCACATCGGGCTCTCTGCTCAGCAGGGAGTCTGCTTCCTCCTCTCTCTCTGCCTGCCTCTCTGCCTGCTTGTGATCTCTCTGTCAAATAAATAAATAAAATCTTTAAAAAAAAAAAAAAAGAAGATAGATGGCAAATAAGCATAGCATACAATGTTTCACATTACATGTCATCAGTTCTATGAAAATAAAAACATAAATAAGATATTACTACGTATCTATTGAATGGTCAAAGTTCAGGAAACAACAAGACTAAATGCTGCTGATGATGTGGCACAGCAGAAGTGATCATTTTTTACTGTCAGGATTACAAAATGACACAACCACTTTGGTAGATAGTTTGACAGTTTCTTAATAAAATAAACTCATCTTACATATGCATTCCAGTAGCCCACAACACATGAAAACATATCCACATGAAAAATACACTTCAGGATGTCAGGATGGCTCAGATGTTGAGTATCTGACATTGAATCCAGTAATGATCCTAGAATCCTGGAATCCAATTCAGCATTGGGCTTCTTGCACAATGTAAAACCTGCTTCTCCCTCCACGTGCAACTCTCCCTGCTTGTGCTCTTCCTCTCTCGACAAATAAATAAATTTTTTAAAAAAATCATTACATAGATGTTTGTCATAGTTTTATTAATAATTGCAAAACCTTGGAAGCTAAAAAGACGTTAGCTTATCGGTCCATATTAAGTCATGGATTCTGCAGACTGCCAACCTGGGCGAAGCATGGTGCTCCAGGGACGAGGCTACGACTCCAGACGTGGGTGAGGCAGGGTGAGCCAGGGCGCGAAGCTGGGCCCCGGGAAAGCAAAGCCCAAGAGGCACCAACTCTCCCGCAGCACTTCTTCCCTTACGCGAGGGAGCGAACAGCCAAAGCCTTGCTGGGAAGCAGCAGCGAAGTGCGGTTCGCACCAAGCGGGAAAACCTCTGCGAAAGCTCAGCGTTCGCTGGGAAGGAAGAGTCGGGTCTTTCGGCTGCTGCTGCTTGCCTGATCCAAGTGCTCCAAAGTGCGGCGTGAGAGACCCAGCCCAGAACGAAATCTTCTTTGCCCGGACACGGTGTCTGCCCGAGAGAGAAGCGTGTTGGCGCCTGGGCTAGCAGCCTTAAGGAAAGGCACAAGCCTTTCACCACGGTCCCCGGAGCTTGTGTGTGGAGAGCGTGGCACGCCGCCCCGGGAGCACAGGGGAGCCCTTGGCACTGCAGTCGGGAAACGGACGCGAAGTAGGAGAGCCAGCCCTCTGAGGAAGCGCGGGCCGGTGGCAAGACAGGTGTCACCCACTCCCTCTGCGGAGAGACAGAAGCCAGGCTGCTCAGGAAACCCGAGGGGACGACGAGGGCAGGGGCGCGTGCTCCACTCTGAGAAAGGAGTCTGGGCAGAAGGCAGGCCTGTCCTGGGCCTCTAGGCCCAAGGTGACAGCAGGTCCTTGGCCACCTGTCCCTGGGGCAGCCCTGGCGCGTCCACCGGGCGCCCGACCCTGAACTCGCAGAAACAGCTCCCTGGAGGCACGGGCAATCGGCTCCCGTCTTCCTGCAGGATGTGGCAGCGTTTGCGGTGGCAGGGGAGGCCGGGGAAGGAACGGGGACAGTCCCCCACGGGGGGAGTCCATGCCCGGGCGCGGGCGGTGCGCTGAGCTCCGGTCTCCTCTCCCCTCGTCTGGGGAAGGCGCAGGCCTGTTCCTGAGTCCGCCTGAACGCGACAGGTAGAGGCCAGGCCCTGGCTGACCCGGGAGCAGCCAGTCCGGGCAGAGCGTCACCCTGGGCGACGCACGCTGCTGCAGGCACGAGGCTCCGTCTCCAGACGTGGGAGAGGCCGGGGGAGCCCAGGGCGCGAAGCTGGGCCCCGGGAAAGCAAAGCCCAAGAGGCACCAACTCTCCCGCAGCACTTCTTCCCTTACGCGAGGGAGCGAACAGCCAAAGCCTTGCTGGGAAGCAGCAGCGAAGTGCGGTTCGCACCAAGCGGGAAAACCTCTGCGAAAGCTCAGCGTTCGCTGGGAAGGAAGAGTCGGGTCTTTCGGCTGCTGCTGCTTGCCTGATCCAAGTGCTCCAAAGTGCGGCGTGAGAGACCCAGCCCAGAATGACACCTTCTTTGCCCGGACTTCGTGTCTGCCCGAGAGAGAAGCGTGTTGGCGCCTGGGCTAGCAGCCTTAAGGAAAGGCACAAGCCTTTCACCACGGTCCCCGGAGCTTGTGTGTGGAGAGCGTGGCACGCCGCCCCGGGAGCACAGGGGAGCCCTTGGCACTGCAGTCGGGAAACGGACGCGAAGTAGGAGAGCCAGCCCTCTGAGGAAGCGCGGGCCGGTGGCAAGACAGGTGTCACCCACTCCCTCTGCGGAGAGACAGAAGCCAGGCTGCTCAGGAAACCCGAGGGGACGACGAGGGCAGGGGCGCGTGCTCCACTCTGAGAAAGGAGTCTGGGCAGAAGGCAGGCCTGTCCTGGGCCTCTAGGCCCAAGGTGACAGCAGGTCCTTGGCCACCTGTCCCTGGGGCAGCCCTGGCGCGTCCACCGGGCGCCCGACCCTGAACTCGCAGAAACAGCTCCCTGGAGGCACGGGCAATCGGCTCCCGTCTTCCTGCAGGATGTGGCAGCGTTTGCGGTGGCAGGGGTGGCCGCGGAAGGAACGGGGACATTCCCCAAGGGGGGACTCCATGGCCGTGCGCGGGCGGTGCGCTGAGCTCCGGTCTCCTCTCCCCTCGTCTGGGGAAGGCGCAGGCCTGTTCCTGAGTCCGCCTGAACGCGACAGGTAGAGGCCAGGCCCTGGCTGACCCGGGAGCAGCCAGTCCGGGCAGAGCGTCACCCTGGGCGACGCACGCTGCTGCAGGCACGAGGCTACGTCTCCAGACGTGGGAGAGGCCGGGGGAGCCCAGGGCGCGAAGCTGGGCCCCGGGAAAGCAAAGCCCAAGAGGCACCAACTCTCCCGCAGCACTTCTTCCCTTACGCGAGGGAGCGAACAGCCAAAGCCTTGCTGGGAAGCAGCAGCGAAGTGCGGTTCGCACCAAGCGGGAAAACCTCTGCGAAAGCTCAGCGTTCGCTGGGAAGGAAGAGTCGGGTCTTTCGGCTGCTGCTGCTTGCCTGATCCAAGTGCTCCAAAGTGCGGCGTGAGAGACCCAGCCCAGAATGACACCTTCTTTGCCCGGACTTCGTGTCTGCCCGAGAGAGAAGCGTGTTGGCGCCTGGGCTAGCAGCCTTAAGGAAAGGCACAAGCCTTTCACCACGGTCCCCGGAGCTTGTGTGTGGAGAGCGTGGCACGCCGCCCCGGGAGCACAGGGGAGCCCTTGGCACTGCAGTCGGGAAACGGACGCGAAGTAGGAGAGCCAGCCCTCTGAGGAAGCGCGGGCCGGTGGCAAGACAGGTGTCACCCACTCCCTCTGCGGAGAGACAGAAGCCAGGCTGCTCAGGAAACCCGAGGGGACGACGAGGGCAGGGGCGCGTGCTCCACTCTGAGAAAGGAGTCTGGGCAGAAGGCAGGCCTGTCCTGGGCCTCTAGGCCCAAGGTGACAGCAGGTCCTTGGCCACCTGTCCCTGGGGCAGCCCTGGCGCGTCCACCGGGCGCCCGACCCTGAACTCGCAGAAACAGCTCCCTGGAGGCACGGGCAATCGGCAGGCCTGTTCCTGAGTCCGCCTGAACGCGACAGGTAGAGGCCAGGCCCTGGCTGACCCGGGAGCAGCCAGTCCGGGCAGAGCGTCACCCTGGGCGACGCACGCTGCTGCAGGCACGAGGCTCCGTCTCCAGACGTGGGAGAGGCCGGGGGAGCCCAGGGCGCGAAGCTGGGCCCCGGGAAAGCAAAGCCCAAGAGGCACCAACTCTCCCGCAGCACTTCTTCCCTTACGCGAGGGAGCGAACAGCCAAAGCCTTGCTGGGAAGCAGCAGCGAAGTGCGGTTCGCACCAAGCGGGAAAACCTCTGCGAAAGCTCAGCGTTCGCTGGGAAGGAAGAGTCGGGTCTTTCGGCTGCTGCTGCTTGCCTGATCCAAGTGCTCCAAAGTGCGGCGTGAGAGACCCAGCCCAGAATGACACCTTCTTTGCCCGGACTTCGTGTCTGCCCGAGAGAGAAGCGTGTTGGCGCCTGGGCTAGCAGCCTTAAGGAAAGGCACAAGCCTTTCACCACGGTCCCCGGAGCTTGTGTGTGGAGAGCGTGGCACGCCGCCCCGGGAGCACAGGGGAGCCCTTGGCACTGCAGTCGGGAAACGGACGCGAAGTAGGAGAGCCAGCCCTCTGAGGAAGCGCGGGCCGGTGGCAAGACAGGTGTCACCCACTCCCTCTGCGGAGAGACAGAAGCCAGGCTGCTCAGGAAACCCGAGGGGACGACGAGGGCAGGGGCGCGTGCTCCACTCTGAGAAAGGAGTCTGGGCAGAAGGCAGGCCTGTCCTGGGCCTCTAGGCCCAAGGTGACAGCAGGTCCTTGGCCACCTGTCCCTGGGGCAGCCCTGGCGCGTCCACCGGGCGCCCGACCCTGAACTCGCAGAAACAGCTCCCTGGAGGCACGGGCAATCGGCTCCCGTCTTCCTGCAGGATGTGGCAGCGTTTGCGGTGGCAGGGGAGGCCGGGGAAGGAACGGGGACAGTCCCCCACCGGGGGAGTCCATGCCCGGTCGCGGGCGGTGCGCTGAGCTCCGGTCTCCTCTCCCCTCGTCTGGGGAAGGCGCAGGCCTGTTCCTGAGTCCGCCTGAACGCGACAGGTAGAGGCCAGGCCCTGGCTGACCCGGGAGCAGCCAGTCCGGGCAGAGCGTCACCCTGGGCGACGCACGCTGCTGCAGGCACGAGGCTCCGTCTCCAGACGTGGGAGAGGCCGGGGGAGCCCAGGGCGCGAAGCTGGGCCCCGGGAAAGCAAAGCCCAAGAGGCACCAACTCTCCCGCAGCACTTCTTCCCTTACGCGAGGGAGCGAACAGCCAAAGCCTTGCTGGGAAGCAGCAGCGAAGTGCGGTTCGCACCAAGCGGGAAAACCTCTGCGAAAGCTCAGCGTTCGCTGGGAAGGAAGAGTCGGGTCTTTCGGCTGCTGCTGCTTGCCTGATCCAAGTGCTCCAAAGTGCGGCGTGAGAGACCCAGCCCAGAATGACACCTTCTTTGCCCGGACTTCGTGTCTGCCCGAGAGAGAAGCGTGTTGGCGCCTGGGCTAGCAGCCTTAAGGAAAGGCACAAGCCTTTCACCACGGTCCCCGGAGCTTGTGTGTGGAGAGCGTGGCACGCCGCCCCGGGAGCACAGGGGAGCCCTTGGCACTGCAGTCGGGAAACGGACGCGAAGTAGGAGAGCCAGCCCTCTGAGGAAGCGCGGGCCGGTGGCAAGACAGGTGTCACCCACTCCCTCTGCGGAGAGACAGAAGCCAGGCTGCTCAGGAAACACGAGGAGACGACGAGGGCAGGGGCGCGTGCTCCACTCTGAGAAAGGAGTCTGGGCAGAAGGCAGGCCTGTCCTGGGCCTCTAGGCCCAAGGTGACAGTAGGTCCTTGTCCACCTGTCCCTGGGGCAGCCTTGGCGCTTCCACCGAGCGCCCGAACCTGAACTCGCAGAAACAGCTCCCTGGAGGCACGGGCAATCGGCTCCCGTCTTCCTGCAGGATGTGGCAGCGTTTGCGGTGGCAGGGGTGGCCGCGGAAGGAACGGGGACATTCCCCAAGGGGGGACTCCATGGCCGTGCGCGGGCGGTTTACAGAGCAACGGTCGCCTCTCCTCTCGTCTGGGGAAGGCGCAGGCCTGTTCCTGAGTCCGCCTGAACGCGACAGGTAGAGGCCAGGCCCTGGCTGACCCGGGAGCAGCCAGTCCGGGCAGAGCGTCACCCTGGGCGACGCACGCTGCTGCAGGCACGAGGCTCCGTCTCCAGACGTGGGAGAGGCCGGGGGAGCCCAGGGCGCGAAGCTGGGCCCCGGGAAAGCAAAGCCCAAGAGGCACCAACTCTCCCGCAGCACTTCTTCCCTTACGCGAGGGAGCGAACAGCCAAAGCCTTGCTGGGAAGCAGCAGCGAAGTGCGGTTCGCACCAAGCGGGAAAACCTCTGCGAAAGCTCAGCGTTCGCTGGGAAGGAAGAGTCGGGTCTTTCGGCTGCTGCTGCTTGCCTGATCCAAGTGCTCCAAAGTGCGGCGTGAGAGACCCAGCCCAGAACGAAATCTTCTTTGCCCGGACACGGTGTCTGCCCGAGAGAGAAGCGTGTTGGCGCCTGGGCTAGCAGCCTTAAGGAAAGGCACAAGCCTTTCACCACGGTCCCCGGAGCTTGTGTGTGGAGAGCGTGGCACGCCGCCCCGGGAGCACAGGGGAGCCCTTGGCACTGCAGTCGGGAAACGGACGCGAAGTAGGAGAGCCAGCCCTCTGAGGAAGCGCGGGCCGGTGGCAAGACAGGTGTCACCCACTCCCTCTGCGGAGAGACAGAAGCCAGGCTGCTCAGGAAACCCGAGGGGACGACGAGGGCAGGGGCGCGTGCTCCACTCTGAGAAAGGAGTCTGGGCAGAAGGCAGGCCTGTCCTGGGCCTCTAGGCCCAAGGTGACAGCAGGTCCTTGGCCACCTGTCCCTGGGGCAGCCCTGGCGCGTCCACCGGGCGCCCGACCCTGAACTCGCAGAAACAGCTCCCTGGAGGCACGGGCAATCGGCTCCCGTCTTCCTGCAGGATGTGGCAGCGTTTGCGGTGGCAGGGGAGGCCGGGGAAGGAACGGGGACAGTCCCCCACCGGGGGAGTCCATGCCCGGGCGCGGGCGGTGCGCTGAGCTCCGGTCTCCTCTCCCCTCGTCTGGGGAAGGCGCAGGCCTGTTCCTGAGTCCGCCTGAACGCGACAGGTAGAGGCCAGGCCCTGGCTGACCCGGGAGCAGCCAGTCCGGGCAGAGCGTCACCCTGGGCGACGCACGCTGCTGCAGGCACGAGGCTCCGTCTCCAGACGTGGGAGAGGCCGGGGGAGCCCAGGGCGCGAAGCTGGGCCCCGGGAAAGCAAAGCCCAAGAGGCACCAACTCTCCCGCAGCACTTCTTCCCTTACGCGAGGGAGCGAACAGCCAAAGCCTTGCTGGGAAGCAGCAGCGAAGTGCGGTTCGCACCAAGCGGGAAAACCTCTGCGAAAGCTCAGCGTTCGCTGGGAAGGAAGAGTCGGGTCTTTCGGCTGCTGCTGCTTGCCTGATCCAAGTGCTCCAAAGTGCGGCGTGAGAGACCCAGCCCAGAATGACACCTTCTTTGCCCGGACACGGTGTCTGCCCGAGAGAGAAGCGTGTTGGCGCCTGGGCTAGCAGCCTTAAGGAAAGGCACAAGCCTTTCAGCCACGGTCCCCGGAGCTTGTGTGTGGAGAGCGTGCACGCCGCCCCGGGAGCACAGGGGAGCCCTTGGCACTGCAGTCGGGAAACTGACGCGAAGTAGGAGAGCCAGCCCTCTGAGGAAGCGCGGGCCGGTGGCAAGACAGGTGTCACCCACTCCCTCTGCGGAGAGACAGAAGCCAGGCTGCTCAGGAAACCCGAGGGGACGACGAGGGCAGGGGCGCGTGCTCCACTCTGAGAAAGGAGTCTGGGCAGAAGGCAGGCCTGTCCTGGGCCTCTAGGCCCAAGGTGACAGCAGGTCCTTGGCCTCCTGTCCCTGGGGCAGCCCTGGCGCATCCACCGGGCGCCCGACCCTGAACTCGCAGAAACAGCTCCCTGGAGGCACGGGCAATCGGCTACCGTCTTCCTGCAGGATGTGGCAGCGTTTGCGAAGGCAGGGTTGGCTGGGGAAGGATCGGGGAGGTTGCCCCAAGGGGGGGATCCATGCCCGGCGTGGGCGGTGTGCAGAGCTCCGGTCGCCTCTCCTCTCGTCTGGGGAAGGCCCGGCCTGTCCCTGAGTCCGCCTGAACGCGACAGGAAGAGGCCAGGCCCTGGCTAACCCGGGAGCAGCCAGTCTGTGCAGAGTGTCACCCTGGGCGAAGCACGCTGCTGCAGGCACGAAGCTACTTCTCCAGACGAGGGAGAGGCAGGGGGAGCCCAGGGCGCGAAGCTGGGCCCCGGGAGAGCAAAGCCCAAGAGGCACCAACTCTCCCGCAGCACTTCTTCCCTTACGCGAGAGAGCGAACAGCCAAAGCCTTGCTGGGAAGCAGCAGCGAAGTGCGGTTCGCACCAAGCGGGAAAACCTCTGCGAAAGCTCAGCGTTCGCTGGGAAGGAAGAGTCGGGTCTTTGGGCTGCTGCTGCTTGCCTGATCCAAGTGCTCCA
>NW_025923854.1:0-73614 GCF_902655055.1 Lutra lutra | reverse complement strand
ACATGATTGGACAGTCTCAAAACTGTCGCGAGTCCATCCTCAAGTACACTTCTCTCACGACATTGTAGTGTTTTCCACAGAGGTAGAGAGTTGGGATGGCCACTGGTCAGGCTCTCCCAGACACGTTTTGAAATCCTAAGAGCCGTAGCCTGCACTTAGCTCACAGTATCCAACCGCCCTGAGTCCGTCCTTGTTCTCTCTTCTCTCCTCCCCTGTGAAAACACTGCCGCGAATTGGTGTATGCCTGAAGAAATTTCACTGAACAATGTCCTCTATGGTCACAAGTCTGGACCTCCGACACTAGGGAGGGCCCTGGACGTGACACTTCATGTTTTCAACACAGTCAGTTCCCATAGCTTCCATATCGCGACAGTGTCCAACTGGCACGGTCTCTCCTAAAGCACACTTCTCCCACGATGTGTGAAGCATTTTCGACAGAGGTAGAGAGTTGGGATGATCAATGCTCATGCTATCCCAGTATAGGTAATTTAAGCCCAAGAGCTGTAGCCTGCACCTAGCACACAGTATCCAATCTGTGCTGAGTCCAACCTTGTTCTATCTCCTTTCTTCACCACGGAAGACCCTGCCACGAATGGGTGTCTGCCTGAAGGAGTTTCACTGACCATTATCCTTCCTATGGTCACCAGCAGGGATGTTCGAGACTAGTTAGGGTCCTGTACGTGACACATCTTTTTTTCAACACAGTCAGTTCCCACACCTTCCATATTTTGACAGTCTCAAAAGTGTCGTGAGTTCGTCCTAAAGAGCACTTCCCTCACGACGCTTTAAACGTTCTCGACAGAGGTAGTGAGTCGGTATGACCACTGGTCATGCTCTCACAGTGTAACTGTTGGAAGCCTAAGAGCCTTAGCCCGCACTTAACTCACGATATCCAAGCTGCCCCGAGTCCGTCCTCGTTCTATCTTCTTTCCTCACCTGGGAAGACACTGCCATGAATGGGTGTCCGCCCGAAGGAGTTTCACTGAACAGAGCCTTCCTAGCGCCACCGGTATGGACTTCAGACACTAGGGCACTGAACGTGACTATTCCTGTTTTCAACACAGTCAGATACCACAGCCTACATATTTTGACAGTCTCAAAACTGTCATGGTTCTGTCCTGAAGCCCACTTCTCTCATGACGTTTGAAGCGTTTGCGATCGAGCTAGAGTTTTGGGATGACCACAGGTCAAGCTCTCCCCGTATCTGTTTGGAACCCTAAGGGCGGTAGCCTTTACTGAACTCACACGATCCAACCTGCCCTTACTCTGTCCTTGTTCTATCTTCTCTCCTCCCCTGGCAATACACTGCCACGAATGGGTGTCGGCCTGAAGGAGTTTCATGGAACACAGTTCTTCCTATGGCCACCAGTATGGACTTCACAGACTAGGGCACCGACCGCAACTCTTCATGTTTTCAACACAGTTCACAGAGCTTCCTTGTTTTGTCAGTCTCAAAGCTATCACGAGTTCGTCCAAAAGTACGCTTCCCTCATGACGTTTGATGCATTTTCAACACAGGTAGAGAGTTGGAATGACCACTGGCCATCTCTCCCAGTATAGCTGTTGGCATCCTAAGAGCCGTAGCTTGCACTTAACTCCCAGTATCCAACCTGAACTGAGTCTGTATCTGTTCTATCTACTTTCCTCACCTGGAACGAAGGTGCGCCCACGGGCTGTCCGTCGAAAGGTGTTTCACTGAACACTCTCCTGCCTATGGTCACAAGCATGGACATCCAGGACTAGGGAAAGCCCTGGACGTGACACATCATGAGTTCAGCAATGTCAGTTCTCCCGTCTTCCCTATTTTGACAGTCTTAAAACTGTCGCGAGTCTGTCCTGAAGAACACATCTCTCAGGACCTTTGAAGCGTTTTCAACAGAAGTAGCGAGTTACGATGACCACTGATCATGCTCTCTCATTAGAAGTTTTGGAAGCCTGAGAGCCGGAATCCCCATTGAACTCCCAGTACCCCATTAGCAATGAGCCCCTCCTTGTTCTACCTTCTTTCCTCACCTGGGAAGACACTGCCATGAATGGGGGTTCGCCTGAAGGAATTTCACTGAACAAGGACCTTCCTATAGTCACCGGTATAGACTTCAGAGACTAGGGCTCTGAAGTCGACTCTTCAGGTTTTCATCCCAGTCAGTTCCCACATCTTCCATATTCTGACAGCCTCAAAACTCTTGCATTTCTGTCCTAAAGCACACTTCTCTCATGACGGTTCAGGCGTTTCCATCAGAGGTAGAGAGTTGGGATGACCACTGGTTAGGCTATACAGTATACATATTGGAAGCCTAAGAGCCGTAGCCTGCTCTAAATACACAGTATCCAACATGCCGTGAGTCCCTAGTTGTTCTATCTTGTTTCCTCACCCGGGTGGACACTGCACGAATGGGCGTCCGTCTGAAGAATTCTCACTGATCACAGACGTTCCTCGGGTCACCGGTATGGAATTCGGAGAGGATGGTTCTGAACACGACTCTTCACGTTTTAAACACATTGGGTTCCCACGGCTTACATGATTGGACAGTCTCAAAACTGTCGCGAGTCCATCCTCAAGTACACTTCTCTCACGACATTGTAGTGTTTTCCACAGAGGTAGAGAGTTGGGATGGCCACTGGTCAGGCTCTCCCAGACACGTTTTGAAATCCTAAGAGCCGTAGCCTGCACTTAGCTCACAGTATCCAACCGCCCTGAGTCCGTCCTTGTTCTCTCTTCTCTCCTCCCCTGTGAAAACACTGCCGCGAATTGGTGTATGCCTGAAGAAATTTCACTGAACAATGTCCTCTATGGTCACAAGTCTGGACCTCCGACACTAGGGAGGGCCCTGGACGTGACACTTCATGTTTTCAACACAGTCAGTTCCCATAGCTTCCATATCGCGACAGTGTCCAACTGGCACGGTCTCTCCTAAAGCACACTTCTCCCACGATGTGTGAAGCATTTTCGACAGAGGTAGAGAGTTGGGATGATCAATGCTCATGCTATCCCAGTATAGGTAATTTAAGCCCAAGAGCTGTAGCCTGCACCTAGCACACAGTATCCAATCTGTGCTGAGTCCAACCTTGTTCTATCTCCTTTCTTCACCACGGAAGACCCTGCCACGAATGGGTGTCTGCCTGAAGGAGTTTCACTGACCATTATCCTTCCTATGGTCTCCAGCAGGGATGTTCGAGACTAGTTAGGGTCCTGTACGTGACACATCTTTTTTTCAACACAGTCAGTTCCCACACCTTCCATATTTTGACAGTCTCAAAAGTGTCGTGAGTTCGTCCTAAAGAGCACTTCCCTCACGACGCTTTAAACGTTCTCGACAGAGGTAGTGAGTCGGTATGACCACTGGTCATGCTCTCACAGTGTAACTGTTGGAAGCCTAAGAGCCTTAGCCCGCACTTAACTCACGATATCCAAGCTGCCCCGAGTCCGTCCTCGTTCTATCTTCTTTCCTCACCTGGGAAGACACTGCCATGAATGGGTGTCCGCCCGAAGGAGTTTCACTGAACAGAGCCTTCCTAGCGCCACCGGTATGGACTTCAGACACTAGGGCACTGAACGTGACTATTCCTGTTTTCAACACAGTCAGATACCACAGCCTACATATTTTGACAGTCTCAAAACTGTCATGGTTCTGTCCTGAAGCCCACTTCTCTCATGACGTTTGAAGCGTTTGCGATCGAGCTAGAGTTTTGGGATGACCACAGGTCAAGCTCTCCCCGTATCTGTTTGGAACCCTAAGGGCGGTAGCCTTTACTGAACTCACACGATCCAACCTGCCCTTACTCTGTCCTTGTTCTATCTTCTCTCCTCCCCTGGCAATACACTGCCACGAATGGGTGTCGGCCTGAAGGAGTTTCATGGAACATAGGTCTTCCTATGGCCACCGGTATGGACTTCACAGACTAGGGCACCGACCGCAACTCTTCATGTTTTCAACACAGTCAGATCCCAGAGCTTCCTTGTTTTGTCAGTCTCAAAACTGTCACGAGTCCGTCCAAAAGTACGCTTCCTTCACGACGTTTGACGCATTTTCAACAGAGGTAGAGAGTTGGAATGACCACTGGCCATGCTCTCCCAGTATAGCTGTTGGCATCCTAAGAGCCGTAGCTTGCACTAAACTCCCAGTATCCAACCTAAACTGAGTCTGTCTCTGTTTTATCTACTTTCCTCACCTGGAACGACGGTGCACCCACGGGCCGTCCGTCGAAAGGTGTTTCACTGAACACTGTCCTGCCTATGGTCACAAGCATGGACATCCAGGACTAGGGAAAGCCCTGGATGTGACACATCATGTGTTCAGCACAGTCAGTTCTCCCGTCTTCCCTATTTTGACAGTCTTAAAACTGTCGCGAGTCTGTCCTGAAGAACACATCTCTCAGGACCTTTGAAGCATTTTCAACAGAGGTAGCGAGTTATGATGACCAGAGATCATGCTCTCTCATTAGAAGATTTGGAAGCCTGAGAGCCGGAATCCCCAATGAACTCCCAGTATCCAATTAGAAATGAGTCCCTCCTTGTTCTACCTTCTTTCCTCACCTGGGAAGACACTGCCATGAATGGGGGTCCGCCTGAAGGAATTTCACTGAACAAGGACCTTCCTATGGTCACCGGTATAGACTTCAGAGACTAGGGCTCTGAAGTCGACTCTTCAGGTTTTCAATGCAGTCAGTTCCCACATCTTCCATATTCTGACAGCCTCAAAACTCTTTCATTTCTGTCCTAAATCACACTTCTCTCATGACGGTTCAGGCGTTACCATCAGAGTTAGAGAATTAGGATGACCACTGCTCAGGATATACAGTATACATATTGGAATCCTAAGAGCCGTAGCCTGCACTAAACTCACACGATCCAACATGCTGTGAGTCCCTACTTGTTCTATCTTGTTTCCTCACCTGGGTGGACACTGCACGAATGGTGGTCCGTCTGAAGAATTCTCACTGAACACAGACGTTCCTCGGGTCACCGGTATGGAATTCGGAGAGGATGGTTCTGAACACGACTCTTCACGTTTTAAACACAGTGGGTGCCCACGGCTTCCATGTTTGGACAGACTCAAAACTGTCGCGAGTCCATCCTCAAGTACACTTCTCTCACGACATTGAAGTGTTTTCCACAGAGGTAGAGAATTGGGATGGCCACTGGTCAGGCTCTCCCAGACACGTTTTGAAATCCTAAGAGCCATAGCCTGCACTTAGCTCACAGGATCCAACCTGCCCTGAGTCCGTCCTTGTTCTCTCTTCTCTCCTCTCCTGTGAAAACACTGCCATGAATTGGTGTATGCCTGAAGAAATTTCACTGAACAATGTCCTCTCTTGGTCACAAATCTGGACCTCCGACACTAGGGAGGGCCCTGGACATGATACTACATGATTTCAACACAGTCAGTTTCAATAGCTTCCATATCGCTACAGTGTCCAACTGGTGCAGTCTGTCCTAAAGTGCACTTTCCCACGATGTGTGAAGATTTTCGACAGAGGTAGAGAGTTGGGATGATCAATGCTCATGCTATCCCAGTATAGGTAATTTAAGCCCAAGAGCTGTAGCCTGCACCTAGCACACAGTATCCAATCTGTGCTGAGTCCAACCTTGTTCTATCTCATTTCTTCACCACGGAAGACCCTGCCACGAATGGGTGTCTGCCTGAAGGAGTTTCACTGACCATTATCCTTCCTATGGTCACCAGCAGGGATGTTCGAGACTAGGTAGGGTCCTGTATGTGACACATCTTTTTTTTTTCAACACAGTCAGTTCCCACATTCTCAAAAGTGTCGTGAGTTCTTCCAAAAGAGCACTTCCCTCATGATGCTTTAAACGTTCTCGACAGAGGTAGTGAGTCGGTATGACCACTGGTCATGCTCTCAGAGTGTACCTTTGGGAAGCCTAAGAGCCTTAGCCCGCACTTAACTCACGATATCCAAGCTGCCCCGAGTCCGTTCTCGTTCTCTCTTCTTTCCTCTCCTGGGAAGACACTGCCATGAATGGGTGTCCGCCCGAAGGAGTTTCACTGAACAGAGCCTTCCTAGCGCCACCGGTATGGACTTTAGACACTAGCGCCCTGAACGTGACTATTCCTGTTTTCAACACAGTCAGATACCACAGCCTACATATTTTGACAGTCTCAAAATTGTCACGGTTCTGTCCTGAAGCACACTTCTCTCATGACGTTTGAAGCGTTTTTGATCGAGCTAGAGTTTTGGGATGAGCACAGTTCAGGCTCTCCCAGTATCTGTTTGGAACCCTAAGGGCGTTAGACTTTACTGATCTCACACGATCCAACCTGCCCTTACTCTGTCCTTGTTCTATCTTCTCTCCTCCCCTTGGAATACACTGCCACAAATGGGTGTCGGCCTGAAGGAGTTTCATGGAACACAGGTCTTCCTGTGACCACCGGTATGGACTTCACAAACTAGGGCACCGACCGCAACTCTTCATGTTTTCAACACAGTCAGTTCCCAGAGCTTCCTTGTTTTGTCAGTTTCAAAACTGTCACGAGTCCGTCCAAAAGTACGCTTCCCTCACGACATTTGAAGCATTTTCAACAGAGGTAGAGAGTTGGAATGACCACTGGACATGCTCTCCCAGTATATGTGTTGGCATCCTAAGAGCCATACCTTGCACTTAACTCCCAGTATCCAACCTGAACTGAGTCAGTCTTTGTTCTATCTACTTTCCTCACCTGGAACGATGGTGCGCCCACGGGCTGTCCGTCGAAAGATGTTTCACTGAACACTGTCCTGCCTATGGTCACAAGCATGGACATCCAGGACTAGGGAAAGCCCTGGACGTGACACATCATGTGTTCAGCACAGTCAGTTCTCCCATATTCCCTATTTTGACAGTCTTAAAACTGTCGCGAGTCTGTCCTGAAGAACACATCTCTCAGGTCCTGTGGAGCATTTAAAACAGAGGTAAAACGTGATGATGACCACTGATCATGCTTGCTCATTAGAAATTTTGGAAGCCTGAGAGCCCGAATGCCCAGTGAACTCCCAGTATCCAATTAGCAATGAGCCCCTCCTTGTTCTACCTTCTTTCCTCACCTGGGAAGACACTGCCATGAATGGGGGTCCGCCTGAAGGAGTTTCACTGAACACAGACCTTCCTATGTTCACCAGTATAGACTTCAGAGACTAGGGCTCTGAAGTCGACTCTTCAGGTTTTCAACGCAGTCAGTTCCCACATCTTCCATATTATGACATCCTCAAAAGTCTTGTATTTCTGTCCTAAAGCACACTTCTCTCATGACGGTTGAAGCATTTCCAACAGAGGTAGAGATTTGTGATGACCACTGGTCAGGCTATACAGTATACATATTGGAAGCCTAAGAGCCGTAGCCTGCTCTAAACTCACAGTATCCAACATGCCGTGAGTCCCTAGTTGTTCTATCTTGTTTCCTCACCCGGGTGGACACTGCATGATTGGGCGTCTGTCTGAAGAATTCTCACTGAACACAGACGTTACTCTGGTCACCGGTATGGAATTTGGAGAGTATGGTTCTGAACACGACTCTTCCCGTTTTCAACACAGTGGATTCCAACGGCTTCCATGTTTGGACAGTCAAAACTCTCGCGAGTCCGCCCTCAAGTACACTTCTCTCACGATATTGAAGTGTTTTCCACAGAGTAGAGAGTTGGGATGGCCATTGGTCAGGCTCTCCCAGACACGTTTTGAAATCCTAAGAGCCGTAGCCTGCACTTAGCTCACAGTATCCAACCTGCCCTGAATCCGTCCTTGTTCTCTCTTCTCTCCTCACCTGTGAAAACACTGCCGCGAATGGGTGTATGCCTGAAGAAATTTCACTGAACAATGTCCTCTCTTGGTCACAAGTCTGGACCTCCGACACTAGGGAGGGCCCTGGACGTGACACTTCGTGTTTTCAACACAGTCAGTTCCCATAGCTTCCATATCGCGACAGTGCCCAACTGGCGCAGTCGTCCTAAAGCACACTTCTCCCACGATGTGTGAAGCATTTTCGACACAGGTAGAGAGTTGGGATGATCAATGCTCATGCTATCCCAGTATAGGTAATTTAAGCCCAAGAACCGTAGCTTGCACCTAGCTCACAGTATCCAATCTGTGCTGAGTCCGTCCTTGTTCTATCTCCTTTCTTCACCACGGAAGACACTGCCACGAATGGCTGTCTGCCTGAAGGTGTTTCACTGAACATTGTCCTTCCTAAGGTCACCAGCAGGGATGTTCGAGACAAGTTAGGGTCCTGTACGTGACACATCTTTTTTTCAACAACGTCAGTTCCCACATCTTCCATATTTTGACAGTCCCTAAACTGTCGTGAGTTCGTCCTAAAGAGCAGTCCCCTCACGACGCTTTAAACGTTCTCGACAGAGGTAGTGAGTCGGTATGACCGACTGGTCAGCATGACTGGTCATGCTCTCACAGTGTACTTTTGGAAGCCTAAGAGCCTTAGCCCGCACTTAACTCACGATATCCAAGCTGCCCTGAGTCCGTCCTCGTTCTATCTTCTTTCCTCACCTGGGAAGACACTACCATGAATGGGTGTCCGCCCGAAGGAGTTTCACTGAACAGAGCCTTCCTAGCGCCACCGGTATGGACTTTAGACACTAGCGCCCTGAACGTGACTATTCCTGTTTTCAACACAGTCAGATACCACAGCCTACCTATTTTGACAGTCTCAAAATTGTCACGGTTCTGTCCTGAAGCACACTTCTCTTATGACGTTTGAAGCATTTTCGATCGAGCTAGAGTTTTGGGATGACCACAGGTCAAGCTCTCCCAGTATCTGTTTGGAACCCTAAGGGCAGTAGCCTTTACTGAACTCACACGGTCCAACCTGCCCTTATTCTGTCCTTGTTCTATCTTCTCTCCTCCCCTTGGAATACACTGCCACGAATGGGTGTCAACCTGAAGGAGTTTCATGGAACACAGATCTTCCTATGGCCACCGGTATGGACTTCACAGACTAGGGCACCGACCGCAACTCTTCATGTTTTCAACACAGTCAGTTCCCACAGCTTCCATGTTTTGTCTGTCTCAAAACTGTCATGAGTCCATCCAAAATATGCTACCCTCACGATGTTTGACGCATTTTCAACAGAGGTAGAGAGTTGGAATGACCACTGGCCATGCTCTCCCAGTATAGCTGTTGGCATCCTAAGAGCCGTAGCTTGCACTTAACTCCCAGTATCCAACCTGAACTGAGTCTGTCTTTGTTCTATCTACTTTCCTCACCTGGAACGCCGGTGCGCCCACGGGCAGTCCGTCGAAAGTGGTTTCACTGAACACTGTCCTGCCTATGGTCACAACCATGGACATCCAGGATAGCGATTCCCTGGACGTGAAATATCATGTGTTCAAAACAGTCAGTACTCCCAGCTTCCCTATTTTGACAGTCTTAAACTGTCGCGAGTGTGTCCTGTAGAACACATCTCTCAGGACCTTTGAAGCATTTTCAACAGAGGTAGAGAGTTATGATGACCACTGATCATCTCTCTCATTAGAAGTTTTGGAAGCCTGAGAGCCGGAATCCCCATTGAACTCCCAGTACCCCATTAGCAATGAGTCCCTCCTTGTTCTACCTTCTTTCCTCACCTGGGAAGACACTGCCATGAATGGGGTCCGCCTGAAGGAGTTTTACTGAACACAGACCTTCCTATGGTCACCGGTATAGACTTCAGAGACTAGGGCTCTGAAGTCGACTCTTCAGGTTTTCAACGCAGTCAGTTCCCACATCTTCCATATTCTGACAGCCTCAAAACTCTTGCATTTCTGTCCTAAAGAACACTTCTCTCCTGATGTTTGAGGTGTTTCCAATAGAAGTAGAGAGTTGGGATGACCACGGTCAGGCTATACAGTATATATATTGGATGCCTAAGAGCCGTAGCCTGCACTAAACTCACACGTTCCAACATGCCGTGAGTCCCTACTTGTTCTATCTTGTTTCCTCACCTGGGTGGACACTGCACGAATGGGCGTCCGTCTGAAGAATTCTCACTGAACACAGACGTTCCCTTGGTCACCGGTATGGAATTCGGAGAGGATGGTTCTGAACACGACTCTTCACGTTTTAAACACAGTGGGTGCCCACGGCTTCCATGTTTGGACAGTCTCAAAACTGTCGCGAGTCCATCCTCAAGTACACTTCTATCATGACATTGGGAAAAGAAGAGTTTTCCACAGAGGTAGAGAGTTGGGATGGCCACTGGTCAGGCTCTCCCAGACACGTTTTGAAATCCTAAGAGCCATAGCATGCACTTAGCTCACAGTATCCACCTGCCCTGAGTCCGTCCTTGTTCTCCCTTCTCTTGTCACCTGTGAAAACACTGCCGCGAATGGGTGTATGCCTGAAGAAATTTCACTGAACAATGTCCTCTCTTGATCACAAGTCTGGACCTCCGACACAAGGGAGGGCCCTGGACGTGACACGTCATGATTTCAACACAGTCAGTTCCCATAGCTCCCATATCGCGACAGTGTCCAACTGGCGCAGTCTGTCCTAAAGCACACTTCTCCCACGATGTGCGATGCATTTTTGACACAGGTAGAAAGTTGGGATGATCAATGCTCATGCTATCCCAGTATAGGTAATTTAAGCCCAAGAGCCGTAGCCTGCACCTAGCTCACAGTATCCAATCTGTGCTGAGTCCAACCTTGTTCTATCTCCTTTCTTCACCACGGAAGACCCTGCTACGAATGGCTGTCTGCCTGAAGGAGTTTCACTGAATATTATCCTTCCTAAGGTCACCAGCAGGGGTGTTCGAGACTTGTTAGGGTCCTGTACGTGACACATCTTTTTTTCAACAACGTCAGTTCCCACACCTTCCATATTTTGACAGTCCCTAAACTGTCGTGAGTTCGTCCTAAAGAGCAGTCCCCTCACGATGCTTTAAACGTTCTCGACAGAGGTAGTGAGTCGGTATGACCACTGGTCATGCTCTCACAGTGTAACTGTTGGAAGCCTAAGAGCCTTAGCCCGCACTTAACTCACGATATCCAAGCTGCCCCGAGTCCGTCCTCGTTCTATCTTCTTTCCTCACCTGGGAAGACACTGCCATGAATGGGTGTCCGCCCGAAGGAGTTTCACTGAACAGAGCCTTCCTAGCGCCACCGGTATGGACTTCAGACACTAGGGCCCTGAACGTGACTATTCCTGTTTTCAACACAGTCAGATACCACAGCCTACATATTTTGACAGTCTCAAAACTGTCATGGTTCTGTCCTGAAGCCCACTTCTCTCATGACGTTTGAAGCGTTTGCGATCGAGCTAGAGTTTTGGGATGACCACAGGTCAAGCTCTCCCCGTATCTGTTTGGAACCCTAAGGGCGGTAGCCTTTACTGAACTCACACGATCCAACCTGCCCTTACTCTGTCCTTGTTCTATCTTCTCTCCTCCCCGGGGAATACACTGCCACGAATGGGTGTCGGCCTGAAGGAGTTTCATGGAACACAGGTCTTCCTATGGCCACCGGTATGGACTTCACAGACTAGGGCACCGACCGCAACTCTTCATGTTTTCAACACAGTCAGTTCCCAGAGCTTCCTGATTTGTCAGTCTCAAAACTGTCACGAGTCCGTCCAAAAGTACACTTACCTCACGACGTTTGACGCATTTTCAACACAGGTAGAGAGTTGGAATGACCACTGGCCATGCTCTCCCAGTATAGCTGTTGGCATCCTAAGAGCCGTAGCTTGCACTTAACTCCCAGTATCCAACCTGAACTGAGTCTGTCTTTGTTCTATCTACTTTCCTCACCTGGAACGAAGGTGCGCCCACGGGCTGTCCGTCGAAAGGGGTTTCACTGAACACTCTCCTGCCTATGGCACAAGCATGGACATCCAGGATAGCGATTCCCTGGACGTGAAACATCATGTGTTCAACACAGTCAGTTCTCCCAGCTTCCCTATTTTGACAGTCTTAAACTGTCGCGAGTCTGTCTTGTAGAACACATCTCTCAGGACGTTTGAAGCATTTTCAACAGAGGTAGCGAGTTATGATGACCACTGATCATGCTCTCTCATTAGAAGTTTTGGAAGCCTGAGAGCTGGAATGCCCTTTGAACTCCCAGTATCCAATTAAGAATGAGTCCCTCCTTGTTCTACCTTCTTTCCTCACCTGGGAAGACACTGCCATGAATGGGGGTCCGCCTGAAGGAATTTCACTGAACAAGGACCTTCCTATGGTCACCGGTATAGACTTCAGAGACTAGGGCTCTGAAGTTGACTCTTCAGGTTTTCAACGCAGTCAGTTCCCACATTTCCATATTCTGACAGCCTCAAATCTCTTGCATTTCTGTCCTAAAGAACACTTCTCTCCTGATGTTTGAGGCGTTTCCAATAGAGGTAGAGAGTTGGGATGACCACGGTCAGGCTATACAGTATACGTATTGGATGCCTAATGGCCGTAGCCTGCACTAAACTCACAGGATCCAACATGCCGTGAGTCCCTACTTGTTCTATCTTGTTTAATTACCGGATGGACACTGCACGAATGGGCTTCCGTCTGAAGAATTCTCACTGAACACCGACGTTCCTCTGGTCACCGGTATGGAATTCGGAGAGTATGGTTCTGAACACGACTCTTCACGTTTTCAATACAGTCGGTTCCCAAGGCTTCCATGTTTGGACAGTCTCAAAACTGTTGCGAGTCCATCCTCAAGTACACTTCTATCACGACATTGAAGTTTTTTCCACAGAGGTAGAGAGTTGGGATGGCCACTGGTCAGGCTCTCCCAGACACGTTTTGAAATCCTAAGAGCCATAGCCTGAACTTAGCTCACAATATCCTACCTGCCCTGTGTCCGTTTTGTTCTATCTTCTCTCCTCACTTGTGAAAATACTGCCGTGAATGGGTGTATGCCTGAAGAAATTTCACTGAACAATGTCCTCTCTTGGTCACAAATCTGGACCTCTGACACTAGGGAAGGCCCTGGATGTGTCACTTGATGTTTTCAACACCATCAGTTCCCATAGATTCCATATCGCGACAGTGTCCAACTGGCGCGGTCTGTCCTAAAGCACACTTCTCCCACAATGTGTGAAGCATTTTTGACAGAGGTAGAGAGTTGGGATGATCAATGCTCATGCTATCCCAGTATAGGTAATTTAGGCCCAAGAGCCGTAGCCTGCACCTAGTTCACAGTATCCAATCTGTGCTGATTCTGTCCTTGTTCTATCTCTTTTCTTCACCACGGACAACACTGCCATGAATGGGTGTCTGCCTGAAGGAGTTTCACTGAACATTACCCTTCCTATAATCACCAGCATGGACGTTCGAGACTAGTTAGGGTCCTGTACGTGACACATCTTTTTTTCAACCCATTCTGTTCCCATACTTCCCTATTTTGACAGTCTCAAAAGTTTCGTGAGTTCGTCCTAAAGAATACTTCCCTCACGCCGCTTTAAACGTTTTCAACAGAGGTAGTTTGTTGTTATCACCACTGTTCATGCTCTCACTTGTACCTTTTGGAATCCTAAGAACTGTAGCCTGTACTTGACGCAGGATATCCAAGCTGCCCTGAGTCTGTCCTAGTTCTTTCTTCTTTCCTCACCTGGGAATACACTGGCATGAATGGGTGTCCTCCCAATGATGTTTCAATGAACAGAGCCTTCCTATCGAGCCCGGTATGGACTTTAGAGACTAGGGCCTTGAACGTGACTATTCATGTTTTCCACACAGTCAGATACCACAGCCTACATATTTTGACAGTCTCCACACTGTCGTGAGTTCGTCCCAAAGAGCACTTCCCTCACGACGCTTAAACTTTTTCAACAGTGGTAGTGAGTTGGTGTGACCACTGGTCATGCTTTCACAGTGTACCTTTTGGAAGCCTAAGAGCCGTAGCCTGCACTTGACTCACGATATCCAAGCTGCCCTGTGTCCGTCCTAGTTCTATCTACTTTCCTCACCTGGGAAGACACTGCCATGAATGGGTGTCCGCCCGAAGGAGTTTCACTGAACAGAGCCTTCCTAGCGCCACCGGTATGGACTTTAGAGACTAGGGCACTGAACGTGACTATTCATGTTTTCAACACAGTCAGATACCATACCTTACATATTTTGACAGTCTCAAAACTGGCATGGTTCTTCCTGAAGCACACTTCTCTCATGACGTGAAGTGTTTTTGATCGAGGTATAGTTTTGGGATGACCACTTGTCATCTTCTCTCAGATTACGTTTTGGAAGCCTAAGAGCTTAGCCTTACTTATCTCACAGTATCCAACCTCCCCTGATTTTGTTCTTCTTCTATATTCTTTCCTTACCTGAGAAGACACTGCCACTATTGGTTATCTGCCTGAAGGAGCTTCACTGATCACAGACCTTTCTATAGTCTCCATTATGGACTTCTGAGACTGGGCCCTGTATGCGACTCTTCATGTTTTCAACACAGTCAGTTCCCACAACATTCATGTTTTGACAGTTTAAAAACTGCCACAAATCTGACCTAAAGCACAGTTTGCTCACGATGTTGAAGCGTTTTCGACAGAGGTAGTGAGTTGGGATGACCACTGGTCATTCTCTTCCAGTATACGTTTTGGAAGCCTAAGAGTCATAGCCTGCACTTAACTCATACTATCCAACCTGACCTGAGTTCATCCTTATTCTATCTTCTTTCCTCATCTGGGAAGAACCTGTCACGTTTGGGGGTTAGTCTTAAGAAGTTTCAGTGAACACGGACCTTATAAGGTCCCCGGAATGGAGTTCTAGATGAGGGTCCTGTACGCGATTCTTTGTTTTCAACAGTCAGCACCACAGCTTCTATAATTTGACAGTCTCAAAGCTGTCGTGAGTCTGTCATAAAGCACGCTTCCCTCACGACGTTTGGAGCGTTTTGGACAGAGTTAATGAATTGGAATGATCAAGGGTCCTGCTCTCCCAGTATAAGTTTTGGAAGCCCAAGATCCGTAGCCTGCACTTAACTCACAGTATCTAAACGGCCCTGAGTCCGTCCTCGTTCTATCTTCTTTCCTCACCTGGGAAGACACTGCCATGAATGGGTGTCCGCCCGAAGGAGTTTCACTGAACAGAGCCTTCCTAGCGCCACCGGTATGGACTTCAGACACTAGGGCACTGAACGTGACTATTCCTGTTTTCAACACAGTCAGATACCACAGCCTACATATTTTGACAGTCTCAAAACTGTCACGAGTCCGTACTAAAGCACACTTCTCTCACGACGTTTGAACCATTTTCGAGAGAGGTCGAGAGTTGGGATGACCACTGGTCATGCCCTCCCAATACACATTTTGGAAGCCTAAGAGCCATAGACGGTACTTAGCACACAGTATCCAACCTGCCCTGAGTCCGTCCTTCTTCTATCTTCTTTCCTCACCTGGGATGACACTGCCACAAACGGGTGTCCACCTGAAGGAGTTTCACTGAACACAGGCCTTCTCAATTTCAGTGGTATGGATTTTTATGACTAGGGACTTGTGCGCGATTCTTCATGTTTTCAGCACAGTCAGTTCACACAGCTTCCATATTTTGTCAGTCTCAAAACTGTCACGAGTCCATCTGAAAGCACACTTCCCTCACGACATTTGAAATGTTTTTGACAGAGGTCGTGAGTTGGGATGACCACTGCTCATGCCGTCCCAGTATAAGTTTTGGAAGCCTAAGTGCCATAGCCAGCACGTAACTCACAGTATCTAACCTGCCCTGAATCTGTACTTCATCTATTTTCTTTCCTCTCCTGGGAAGACACTGCAATGATTGTGTGTCCATCTGAAGAAGTTTCAGTGAATACGGACCTCCAAAGGTCCCCAGCATGGACGTCCGAGACTAGGGTCCTGTAAGCTATTCTTCAAGTTTTCAACACAGTCAGTGCCTACAGCTTCCATGTTTTGACAGTCTCAAAACTGTCGCAAGTCCATCCTAAAACACACTTCCCAGGTGAGGAAAGAAGATAGAACAAGGACGGACTAAGGGCAGGTTGGATACCGTGAGTTAAGTATAGGCTATGGCCATTAGGCTTTCAAAATGTATACTGGGAGAGCATGACCAGTGGTCATCCCAACTCTCTACCTCTGTCAAAAACACTTCATACGTCATGTGAGAATTGTGCTTTAGGACAGACTCACGACAGTTTTGAGACTGACAAAATATGGAAGCTGTGGGAACTGACAGTGTTGAGAACATAAATTGTCTCGTAGAGGGCCCTCCCTAGTCTCGGACATCCATTCTTGTGCCATAGGAAGGACAGTATTCAGAGAAGCTCCTCCAGGCGGACACTCCTTTGTGACAATGTCTTCCCAAGTGGAAAGAAGATAGAACAAGGTCAGACTCACTGCAGCTTGGATACTGTGAGCTAAGTGCAGGCTACGGCTCTTAGGCTTCCAAAATGTGTACTGGGAGAGCATGAGCAGTGGTCATCCCACTCTCTACCTTTGCTGAAAATGCTAAAAGGACGTGCACGAAGTGTACTTTAGGACAGACTCCAGACAGTTTTGAGATTGTCAAAACATGGAAGCTGTGGGAACTGACTGTGTTGAAAACACGCAGAGACGTGATCAAACCCTAGTCTAGGAAGTCCATACAAGTGACCATAGGAAAGTCTGTGTTCAGTGAAAGACCTTCAACACACAGCATTTCTTGGCAGTGTATTCCCAGGTAAGGAAAGAAGATGGATCAAGGATGGACTCAGGGCAGGTTGGATATCGTGAGTTAAGTGAAGTCTAAAGCTCTTAGGCTTCCAAAACGTATACTGAGAGAACATGACCCATGCTCATCCAACTCACTACGTCTGTCAAAAATGCTTCAAACGTCGTGAGGGAAGTGTGCTTTAGAACGGACTCACGACAGTTTTGAGACTGTTAAGACATGGAGCTGTGGTAACTGACTGTGTTGAAAACATGAAGTGTCACATACAGGGCCCTCCCTAGTCTCGGACATTCATTCTTGTAAGCGTAGGAAGGTATGTGTTCAGTGAAACTCCTTCAAGCAGACACCAATTCGTGGCAATGTCTTCCCAGGTGAGGACTCAGGGCAGGTTGGATACTGTGACTTAAGTGGAAGCTATGGCTCTTAGGCTTCCAAAATATATACTGGGAGAGCATGAGGAGAAGTCTTCCCAACTCTCTACCACTGTTGAAATGCTTCACACGTCGTGAGATAAGTGTGCTTAAGGACAGACTCACGACAGTTTTGAGACTGTCAATATATAAAAACTGTGGGAACTACTGTGTTGAAAACTCTAAGAATTGTGTATAGGATCCTAGTCTCGGACGTCCATCCAGGGACCTTAGGAAGGTCCGTGTTCACTGAAATGTCTTCAGACAGACACACAATCATGACACTTTCTTCCCAGGTGAGGAAAGAAGATAGAACAAGACGGACTCAGAGCTGGTTGGATACTGTGAGCTAAGTGCAGGCTACGGGTCTTAGGCTTCCAAAAAGTGTACTGGGAGAGCATGAGCAGTGGTCATCCCAACTCTCTAACTCTGTCAAAAACGCTTAAAATGACGTGATGGAAGAGGGCTTTAGGACAGACTCACGACGGTTTTGAGACTGTCAAAATATGGAAGCTGTGGGAACTGATTGTGCTGAAAACATGAAGTGTCGCGTTCAGAACCTTAGACTCGGAAGTCCATACAAATGACCATAGGAAAGTCTGTGTTCAGTGAAACTCCTTCAGATAGACACCCTTCCATGGCAGTGTCCTCCCAGGTGTGGAAGGAAGATAGGACAAGAACGGACTCAGGGCAGGTAGGATACTGTGAGTTAAGTGCAGGCTATGGCTCCTAGGCTTCCAAAATTATACTATAAGATCTTGATCTTTGGTCATCCCAACTCTCTACCTCTGTCAAAAATGCTTCAAACGAAGTGAGGGAAGTCTGCTTCAGGATGGACTCGTGACAGTTTTGAGACTGTCAAAATATGGAAGCTGTGGGAACTGACTGTGTTGAAAATTAAAGAGTTGCGCACAGAGCCCAAGCCTGAGACTTCCATTACGGTGACCATCAGAAGGTCTGTGTTCACGGAAACTCATTCAGGCAGACACCCATTCATGGCAGTGCCTTCCCAGTTGCGGAAAGAAGATAGAATAAGGACGGACACTGGGCAGGTCAGGTACTGGGAGTGAAGTGCCATCTACGGCTCTTAGGGGTCTAAATCTTATCTTGGCAGAGCACGAACTGTGGTCATCCACACTATCTAACTCTGTTGAAAGCACTTCAAACATCGTGAGGGAAGTTTGCTTGAGGAGGAAATCTCGACTGGGTTGAGGCTGTAAAATGTTGGAAGCTGTTGGAATTGACTGCATTGAAAACACGAAGAGTCACGTACAGAGCAGTAGTCTGGGACTTCCATGATGGGGACCATAGGCAAGTCTGTGTCTCGGAAACTCCTTCAGGCAGACACCCATTCGTGGCAGTGTCTTCCCAGTTGAGGTAAGAAGGTAGATCAAGGACAGATTTTGGGTAGGTTGGATACTGTGAGTGAAGTGAAGGCTACGGCTCTTAAGCATCCAAAACATATATTGGCAGAGCAAGACCATTGGTCATCCACCCTGTCTATCTCTGTCGAAAATGCTTCAAATGTCATGAGGGAAGTGTGCTTTAGGACGGACTCACGACAGGATTGAGTCTATGGAAAGTTGGAAGCTTTGGAACTGACTCTGTTCAAAACATGAAGAGTCACGTACAGGGCCCTACCGGTGACCATAGAATGGTCTCTGCTCAGCAAAATTCCTTGAGGTGGACACCCACTCATGGCAGTGTCTTCTCAGTTGAGGAAAGAAGACAGAACAGGGATGGATTCTGGAGAGAATGGATAATGTGAGTGAAGTGCAGGCAACGGCTTTTAGGCGTCCAAAATGTTTATAGGCAGAGCACAACCGTGGTCTTCTACACTGCCTACCTCTGTCACAAACGCTTCAAACGTCATGAGGGAAGTGTGCTATTGGACAGACTAGCGAGAGGGTTGAGGATGTCAGAAGGTGGAAGCTGTTGGAACAGACTGTGTGGAAAACATGAAGAGTCGCATACAGGGCCCCAGTTTTGGACATCAACCCTGGTGACCATAGGAAGGTCTGTGTTCAGGGAAACAATGTCAGATGAACACACATTCGTGGCAGTGTCTTCCCAGTTGAGGAAAGAAGATAGAACAAGAATGGACTCTGGGCAGGTTGGATACTGTGAGTGAAGTGTTTTGGCAGGTCACGACCTGTGGTCATCCACACTGTCTTTCTGGTCAAAAACACTTCAAACGTCGTGAGGGAAGTGTGCTTTAGGAGGGACTCACGACAGCGTTGAGGCTGTCGAAAGGTGGGATATGTTGGAACTGACTGTGTGGAAAACATGAACCGGCGAGTACAGCGCCCTAGAACCCGATGTCCATACTGGTGACCGTAGGAGGGTCTGTGTTCAGGGAAACTCCTTCAGGCAGACACACATTCATGGCAGTGTCTTCCCAGTTGAGGAAAGAAGATAGAACAAGGACGGACACTGGTCAGGTTGGGTACTGTGAGTGAAGTGCTGTCTACGGCTCTTCGGCGTCTAAATCGTATATTGGTAGAGCACCACCTGTGGTCATCTACACTGTCTACCTCTGTCAAAAACGCTTCAAACGTTGTGAGGGAATTGTGCTCTTGGACGGACTAGTGACAAGGTTGAGGCCATTGGAAAGTGGAACGTGTTGGAACTGACTTGTTGAAAACATGAAGAGTCATGTACAGGGCACCAGTCTCAGACATCCATACCGGTGACCATAGGAAGGTCTGTATTCAGGGAAACTCCTTCATGTGGACAGCAATTTGTGGCAGTGTCTTTCCAGTTGAGGAAAGAAGATAGAACAAAAACATACTCTGGGCAGGTTGGATACTATGAGTGAAGTGCTGTCTATGGCTCTTATGGGTCCAAAGCGTATAGTGGCAGAGCATGACCTGTGCTCATCCACACTGTCTACCTCAGTTGAAAACACTTCAAACGTCGTGAGGGAACTGTGCTATAGGATCAACTCACGACAGGGTTGAGTCTGTGGAAAGTTGGAGGCTGTTGGTCCTGTCTGTGTTGAAATCATGAATTGTCCCATACAGGGACCGTACCAGTAACCATAGCAAGGTCTCTGTTCAGGGAATTTCCTTCAGGCAGACACCCATCCATGGCAGTGTTTTCTCAGTTGAGGAAAGAAGATAGGACAAGGATGGACTATGGGCAGTTTGGATACTGTGAGTGAAGTGCAGGCTATGGCTCTTAGGGGTCCAAAACGTATATTGGCAGGTCACTCCCTGTGTTCATACGCACTGTCTACCTCTGTTGAAAACACTTCAAATGTCATGAGGGATGTGTGCTTTATGATGTACTGGTGATAGGATTAAGGCTATGGAAAGTAGGAAGCTGTTGGAACTGACTGTGATGAAATCGTTAAGAGTGCTTACAGGGCCCTTAGCAGTGACCATAGGATGGTCTCTGTTCAGCGAAATTCCTTCAGTCAGACACCCATTCATGGCATTGTCTTCTCAGTTGAGGAAAGAAGACAGAATGGGGACGGACACTGGGCAGGTTGGATACTGCGAGTGAAGTGCAGGCTACGGCTCTTGGGGTCCAAAACGTATATTGGCAGAGTACTACCTGTGGTCATCCACACTGTCTACCTATGTTGAAAACGCCTCAAATGTCCTGAGGGAAGTGTGCATTAGGATGGACTCAAGACAGGGTTGAGGCTGTGGAAAGTCAGAAGCAGTTGGAACTGACTTAGGGGAAAAGATGAGGAGTCACGTACAGAGCCCTAGTCTGAGACTTCCATAATGGTGACCATAGGAAGGTCTGTGCTCAGGAAAACTCCTTCAGTCAGACACCATTCGTGGCAGTGTCTTCCCAGTTGAGGAAAGAAGATAGAACAAGGGTGGACTCTGGGCAAGTTTAATACTATGAGTGAAGTGCAGGCTACGACTCTTAGGGGCCCAAAAAATATATTGGCAGAGCACGACATGAAGTCATCCACCCTGTCTATCTACATCAAAAACTATTCAAACGTCATGAGAAAATGTGCATTTGGATGGACTCACGAAAGGGTTTAGGCTTTGGAATCTTGTAAATTGTTGGAACATACTGATTGGAAAACATGAAGAGTCACGTACAGAGCCCTTGTCTGGGAATTCCATAATGGTGACTGTAGGAAGGTCTGTGTTCAGGAAAACTCCTTCAGTCAAACACATATTCGTGGCAGTGTCTTCAAAGTTGAGGAAAGAAGATAGAATAAGGACGGACTTTGGGCAGGTTGGATACTGTGTGTGAAATGCAGGCTACGGCTCTTAGGCATCCAAAGCATATATTGGAAGTTCATGACTGTGGTCATCCACACTGTCTTTCTGTGTCGAAAATGCTTCAAACATCATGAGGGAAGTGTGCTTTAGGAGGGACTCATGGCAGTGTTGAGGCTGTCTAAAGTGGGAAGCTGTTGGAACTGACTGTGTGGAAAACATGAATAGGCGCGTACAGGGATCTAGGCTCAGACGTCCTTCCAGGTGACCATAGGCAGGTCTGTGTTCAGGGAAACTCCTTCAGGCAGACACACATTCATGACAATGTCTTCCCAGTTGAGGAAAGAAGATAGAACAAGGACGGACACTGGGCAGGTTAGATACTGTGAGTGAAGTGCAGTGTACAGCTCTGAGGTGTCTAAGTAGTTATTGGCACAGCACCACCTGTGGTCATCCACACTGTCCACCTCTGTCCAAAACGCTTCAAACGTCTTGAGGGAAGTGTGTTCTTGGACGGACTATCGACAGGGTTGAGGCTGTCAGAAGGTTGATGGTGTTGGAACTGATTGTTGAAAACATGAAGAGTCCCGTACAGGGCCCCAGTCTCAGACGTCCATACCGGTGACCATAGAAAGGTCTGTGTTCTGGGAAACTCCTTCATGTGGACACCAATTTGTGGCAGTTTCTTCCCAGGTGGGGAAAGAATATAAAACAAGGATGAACTAGGTTAGGTTGGACACTGTCAGCTAAGTACAGCCTACTGCTCTTAGGCTTCCAAAACGTGTACTGGAGAAGCATGACCAGTGGTCATCCCAACTTTCTACCTCTGTCAAAAACGCTTAAAATGACGTGAGGGAAGTGTGCTTTAAGACAGACTCGTGAGTTTTGAGACTGTCAATCATGGAAGCCGTGGGAACTGACTCTGTTGAAAACATGAAGAGTCGCCTTAAGAGCCCTTGTCTCGGAAGTCCATACCAATGACCATACGAAAGTCTGTATTCAGTGAAATTCCTTCAGACGGACATTCTTTCGTGGCATGTGTTTCTACGTGAGGAAAGAAGATAGAACAAGGATGGACTCTGGGCATGTTGGATACTGTGAGTTAAGTGCAAGCTATGGCTCCTAGGCTTCCAAAACTTATACTGGAAGAGCATGATCTGTGGTCATCATAACTCTCTACATCTGTCGAAAATGCTTAAAACGACATGAGGGAAGTGTGCTTTAGGACGGACTCACAACAGTTGAGACTGTCAAATTATGGAAGCTGTGGGAACTGACTGTGTTGAAAACTCTAAGAATTGTGTATAGGATCCTAGTCTCGGACGTCCATCCAGGGACCTTAGGAAGGTCTGTGTTCACTGAACTTTCTTCAGGCAGACACACAATTGTGAGCCATTTCTTCCCAGGTGAGGAAAGAAGAGAGATCAAGGACGGACTCAGGGCTGGTTGGATACTGTGAGCTAAGTGCAGGCTACTGGTCTTAGGCTTCCAAAAAGTGTACTGGGAGAGCATGAGCAGTGGTCATCCCAACTCTCTACCTCTGTCTAAAATGCTTAAAATGATGTGATGGAAGAATGCTTTAGGACGGACTTGCGACAGTTCTGAGACTGTCAAAACATTGAAGCTGTGGGAACTGATTGTGTTGAAAACATGAAGAGGTGCATTCAGAATCCTAGTATCGGAAGTCCATACTGGTGACCATAGGAAAGTCTGTGTTCAGTGTAATTCCTTTCGATGGACATCCTTTCATTGCAATGTCTTCCCAGGTGAGGAAAGAAGATAGAACAAGGATGGACTCAGGGCAGGTTGGATACAGTGAGTGAAGTGGAGGCTACAACTCTTTGGCTTCCAAAAGAAATTCTGGGATAGCATGAGAAGTGGTAATGCTAACTCTCTACCTCTGTCCAAAATGCTTAAAACGACAAGAGGTAAGTGTGCTTTCAGAAGGACTCGCGAGTTTTGAGACTGTCAAACCATGGAAGCAGTGGGAAACTGACTGTGTTGAAAGCTCTCAGAATTGTGTATAGGATCCTAGTCTTGGACGTCCATCCGGGGACCTTAGGAAGGTCTGTGTTCACTGAAATTTCTTCAGGCAGACACACAATTGTGAGCAGTTTCTTCCCAGGTGAGGAAAGAAGATAGAACAGGATGGACTGAGGGCTGGTTTGATACTGTGAGCTAAGTGCAGGCTACTGGTCTTAGGCTTCCAAAAAGTGTACTGGGAGAGCATGAGCAGTGGTCATCCCAACTCTCTACCTCTGTCGAAAATGCTTCGCATGTCGTGATATAGGTGCCCTTTAGGACAGCCTCGGGACAGTTTTGAGACTGTCAAAATATGGAAGCTGTGGGAACTGACTGTGTTGAGAACATGAAGTGTCACATCAAGGGTCCTCCCTAGTCTTGGACATCCATGCTTGTGATCATAGGAAGGACAGTGTTCGGTGAAACTCCTTCAAACAGACACCCATTCATGGCAGTGTCTTCCCAGGTGAGGAAAGAATATAGAACAAGGACTGACTCAGGGCATATTGGATACTTTGAGCTAAATACAGCTGACGGCTCTTAGGCTTCCAAAACATGTACCAGTGGTCATCCCAACTCTCTACCTCTGTCAAAAACGCTTAAAATGATGTGAGGGAAGTGTGCTTTAGGAGGGACTCATGACAGTTTTGAGACTGTCAAAACATGGATGCTGTGCTAACTGTGTTGGAAACATGAAGAGTCCCGGTCAGAGCCCTAGGCTTGAAGTCCATACCGTGGCCATGGAAAATTCTGTGTATAGTGAAAGTCCTTCAAGCAGACACCCATTCGTGGCAATGTCTTCCCAGGTGAGGAAAGAAGATAGAGCAAGGACTGACTCAGGGCATGTTGGATACTGTGAGTTAAGTGGAGGCTATGGCTCTTAGGTACCAAAACATATACTGGGAGAGCATGAGCAGAGGTCGTCCCTACTCTCTACCACTGTCGAAAATGCTTCATATGTTGTGAGATAAGTGTGGTTTACGACAGACTTGTGACAGTTTTGAGACTGTCAAAATATGGAAGCTATGGGAACTTACTGTGCTGAAAACATGAAAAGTCACGTTCAGTACCTTAGTCTCGGAGGTCCATACAAATGACCATAGGAATATCTGTGTGCAGTGAAACTCCTTTAGACAGACACCCTTCCGTGGCAGTGTCTTCCTCACCTCCAGGTGAGGAAAGAATATAGAACAAGGACGGACTCAGGGCAGGTTGGATACTGTGAGCTAAGTACAGCCTATGGCTCTTAGGCTTCCAAAACGTGTACTGGAAGAGCATGACCAGTGGTCATCCCAACTCTCTACCTCTGTCGAAAATACTTAAAACGACGTGAGGAAAGTGTGCTTTAGGACAGACTCCCAACAGTTTTGAGGCTGTCAAAATATGGCAGCTGTGGGAACTGAATGCACTGAAAACATAAAGAGTCGCGTTCAGAACCCTAGTCTCGGAAATCCATATGAGTGATCATAGTAAAATCTGTGTTCAGTGAAACTCCTTCAGATGGACACCCCTTCGTGGCAGTGTCTTCCCAAGTGAGGAAAGAAGATAGAACGAGGACGGACTCAGGTCAGGCTGGATACTGTGAGTTAAGTGGAGGCTATGTCTCTTAGGCTTCCAAAAGGTATACTGGGAGAGCATGAGCAGTGGTCATCCCAACTCTCGACCTCTGTCGAAAAGGATTCAAACATTGTGAGATAACTGTGCTTTAGAACTGACTCGTGACACTTTTGAAACTCTCAAAATATGGAACCTGTGGGAGCTCACTGGGTTGAAAACATGAAGAATTGTGTACAGGATCCTAGTTCGGACGTCCATCCCAGGGACCTTATGAAGGTCCGTGTTCACTGAAACTTCTTCAGACAGACATACAGTCATTGGAGTGTCTTCCCAGGTGACAAACGAAGATAGAACAAGGACGAACTCTGGGCTGGTTGGATACTGTGAGCTAAGTGCAGTCAACGACTCTTAGGATTCACACTTATAGTGGAAGAGCATGATTGTGGACATCCCACCTCTCTACCTCAGTTGAATACGCTTAAAACAACATGATGGAAGAGTGCTTTAGGATGGACTTGCAACAGTTCTGAGACTGTCAAAACATGGAAGCTGTGGGAACTGACTGTGCTGAAAACATGAAGAATCGCATTCAGAACCTTAGTCTTGGAAGTCCATACCAATAACCATAGGAAAGTCTGTGTTCAGTGAAACTCCTTCAGTCGGACACCCTTCCGTGGCAGTGTCTTCCAAAGTGTGGAAGGAAGATAGAACAAATATGGACTCACGGCAGGTTGGATACTGTGAGTTAAGTGCAGGCTATGGCTCTTAGGCTTCCAAAAATTATACTGTAAGAGCATGATCTTTGGTCATCCCAACTCTCTACCTCTGTCAAAAATGCTTCAAACGACGTGAGGGAAGTGTGCTTCAGGATGGACTCGTGACAGTTTTGACACAGTCAAAGCATGGAATCTGTGGGAACTGACTGTGTTGAAAACATGAAGAGTCACGTTTTGGGCCCTAGTCTCAGAAGTCCATATCGGTGGCAGAGGGAGGCCTGTGTTCAGTGGAATATCTTCAGTTGGACACCCATTCTTGGCAGTGTCTTCCCAGGTGAGGAAAAAGATAGAACAAGGACAGACTCAGGGCAGGTTTTATAATGTGAGCTAAGGGCAGCCTATGACTCTTAGGCTACCAAATTGTATATCACGAGAGCATGACCAGTGGTCATCATAGCACACTACCTCTGTCAAAAACGATTCAAATGTCGTGAGGGAGGTGTGCTTTAGCACGGACTCTCGACAGTTTCAGACTGTCAAATTATGAAAGCTGTGGGAACTGACTGTGTTGAAAACAAGAAGAGTAGCATACAAGACCCTAGTCTCAGATGTCCATCTGGTGACCTAAGGACTGTCCAAGTTCAGTGAAACTTCTTCAGATGGACACGCAATCATGTCAGTGTCTTCCCAGGTGATAAAAGAAGATAGAAAAGGACGGACTGAGGGCAGGTTGGATACTGTGAGTGAAGTGATGTCTAAGGCTCTTAGTCTTCCAAAACGTATACTGGGAGAACATGACCCATGCTCATCCCAACTCACTACATCTGTTGAAAATGCTTCAAACGTCGTGAGGGAAGTGTGCTTTAGGAAAGACTCGCGACAGTTTTGAGACTGTTAAAACATGGAAGCTGTGGGAACTGACTGTGTAGAAAACATGAAGTGTCACATACAGGGCACTCCCTAGTCTCCAACGTCCATTCTTGTAACAAAAGGAAGGTATGTGTTCAGTGAAACTCCTTCAGGTGGACACCCATTCGTGGCAGTGTCTTCCCAGGTGAGGAAAGAGGATGGAACAAGGTCGGACTCAGGGCAGGTTGGATACTGTGAGTTAAGTGTAGGCTATGGCTCTTAGGAATCCAAAACGTGTACTGGAAGAGCATGAACAGGGCCATGCCCACTCTCTAGCTCTGTCGAAAATGCTTAAAACAACATGAGGGAAGTGTGCTTTAGGACAGAATCACCACAGTTTTGAGACTATCAAAACATGGAAGCTTTGGGAACTGACTGTTTTGAAAACATGAAGAGTTGGGTTCCGGGTCCTAGTCTCAGAAGACCATACCAGTGACTATAGTAAAGTCTGCATTTAGTGAAACTCCTTCAGGTGGACACCCTTTCGTGGCAGTGTCTACCCAGGTGAGGAAAGAAGATAGAAGAAGGACAGACTCAGGGCAGGTTGGAAACTGTGAGTTAAGTGCAGGCTATGGCTCTTAGGCTTCCAAACTTATACTGGAAGAGCATGATCTGTGGTCATCCAAACTCTCTACCTATGTCGAATACTCTTAAAACGAAGTGATGGAAGTGTGTTTTAGGATGGACTCGTGACAGTTTTGAGACTGACAATACATGGATGCTGTGCTAACTAACTGTGTTGGAAACAAGAAGAGTCCCGTTCAGGGCACTAGTCTAGGAAGTCCATACCGGTGGCCACAGTAAGGTCTGTGATTAGTGAAACTCCTTCAGGTGGACACCTCTTCGTGGCAGTGTCTTCCCAGGTGAGGAAAGAAGATAGAACAGGGACTGACCAGGTCACGTTGGATACTGTGAGTTAAGTGCCGGCTATGGTTCTTAGGCTTCCAAACGTGTACTGGAAGAGCATGAGCAGTGGTCATCCCAACTCTCTACCTCTGTTGAAAACACTTAAAACGACGTGAGGGAAGTCTGCTTTCGGACGGTCTCAGTTCTGAGACTATCAAAACATGGAAGCCATGGAACTGACTGTGTTGAAAACGTGAAGAGTTGTGCACAGAACCCTATTCTCTGAAGTCCATACCGGTGACCATAGAAAAGTCTGTGTTCAGTGAAAGTCATTAAGACGGACACCCTTTTGTGGCAGTGTCTTCCCAGGTGAGGAAAAAGATAGAAGAAAGACAGACACAGGGCAGGTTGGATACTGTGAATGAAGTGAAGTTTAAGGCTTGTAGGCTACCAAAACGTATACTGAGAGAACCTGACCCGGGCTCATCCCAACTCACTACGTCGGTTGAAATGCTTCAAACATTGTGAGGGAAGTGAGCTTTAGGACAGACTGGCGACAGTTAAAGATTGTCAAAATATGGAAGCTGTGGGAACTGACTGTGTTGAAAATATGAAGAGTCGCAGTTCCTCTTCTTTCTAAAAGAGGAACTGAAGCCTCTGGCTGACCAACTCTTGGTGTAGCCAGTGCGGATTTCCCTTTGCCTGAATCCAGACTTGTGTCTTAGTCCTGAGAAAGTCAACTCGTACGGAGACTGGGATAGTGCTCCCACTCTCAACATCGTTGTTTCATTGGAAAGGCAGGGTTGGGGGGTGAGCACGACTTGGGGGAGGGGCAGAGTGACAGAATCTTCGTGGAGACTCCCCCACAGAGCACGCAGCAGGACAAGGATGTTCCATCCCACCACCCAGGAAACCATGACCTCAGCTGCAACCAAGAGACAGATACTGAACGCACAGAGCCCACCAGGTGCTGCTATCTTTTTCTCTTTTTCTGAAACTAGAGGAGCCCTACGAGTCATTCCATGTCCGCGTCAAAGAGCCATATGCTCCCTTGAAAGAGGAGACACCCACAGACTTCTCAGGACTGTGGTTATGTTGCAGCGCAGGGCCCCTCCCAGTTGGGTTTCAGAACACCTGGCACATACGGAAACATCAGGTGTCTGAAGAGGCTCAGCACAAAACATTGGTGTATAGGCCAAAGGAGCGGTTTGGATGAGAGCTGGCCTGATTCCTGGGGCAAGGGGAAACAAACGTAGATGTCCCCTTCCCTGGTTGAATTTTCTGGTTGTGTCCCTTTCTGGGCAGATCCCCATAAAAGGCACTCCTGTCACCTTCCACATTTCGAACTGTGTCTTGGCTCCCATTCAGGAGTCATGGAGCTCTCACTCTCACAGAATGGTCCCCGGTTTTGATGAATCCTCGCTTTCTTTCTCAGTTCAGCCACCACAGTTGGTGTCTGATATGGGCCCACCAAATGATGGTCCTCCAACCCAGTGGAGGCTCTGTGTAAGGTCCAGTGCTTAGGGCACCAAGGATTAGCCATACAATCCCCAAACACATGCCATCTCTCATTGACTGCACTGTATAGGACACATAACAAGGCACACCCCGTGGGACCCAGCAAGGCCCTGTACACTGAAGCATTCCATCACACGCCAAACACCAACTGCACATACCCACCATGCACAACCCATCGCCTGCTGACACTGCACCAAGAGATCCCACACAGCACACATACAAACTACACCCATAGGCCACAAAGAGAGCTCACCGACACAGGCATACACCACACACACACCCCTCCCTGGGAGAACACTGACATAGACAAGGCCCTCACTTGTCCTACAGAGAACTCACAGAAGACACATACACCACACAAGGCAAACCTACACCGCATGCACACGAATGCATATAACCTCCCCATCTCCACATGCCGGGTCCTGATGCAACCTACTCCACACAAGTGCCAAACCCAAGACTCTTGCAGGACAAACGGAGCACAAGCCTTGTAAGGAAACAGACTACAAGCCCCAAGTTCTCGACACTCACAAACACACACACACACACACACACACACACACACACAATGCATGCAAAACACAATGTATGACACACACCCATCCAAAACCATTCACTGCAGACCTATAGCATTCCCACCCATTTCATTGATCTCCATGAAACAGAGTCACCCCCAAAATGCTCCATACATTCTACACATATAGATCCCCTCATGGAACATCAATGTTACACGCAAACTCATCGAAGGCACACACAGTCCATATCCTATCAAAACTCGCACATACAACAGACACCATATTCCTACCTCATGGAGGACACACTCCCCTTGCCTGGACTCCCAAACACATCACACATACACCTCACAGACACAACACGTATGTCACATGGACACATGGTCAAACACCCAAACAAAGCCTACAGGCGTCTATTCCAAAAAATGAAGTACGCCACACACACAGAGGCAGACATAACTTTTGCACCACACCACTACATAGGCAGGACACACACAGGACACTCAAAACTTCCCACGATGCCAAACATGCTTTCCACGGAGAAATTCGAGAAACAGAACACACAATACCCTGAAGAGTCACACAACGCCTACAACACTAACACGGGTAAGGCCCCCAGAATCAGGTACCAACCATATACCACACCTATACATAAACTGTGAAAACCCATGAACACCACACAGCACTCAGAGCACACACACACATACACCAGAAGGACAGCAGACACAGGCAACACCTCCCTCACTGGCACATGGCACCTCCAACACACGCCATCGCTACAGTGCCAACACACACCTCATGCCATCCAACCTCTGCCCAGAAAAAACACGCGCACACACCCCACACTAAACCACTTATGTAACAAACACAAAACCAATTCATACCACTCATCATTGTCCCATCTGGTGCATGTCCATCACAAACCATATACACATGACACAGACAACCTAGAGAACATACACACACACCTACCCACATCATTGAGAACACACACACGACCCTATGTTCCACACTCATGACACCTATTCCACCCAGATCTCATAGCTCCTGCACCCACCACCCATGCAAAACACAAACGCACCACCGCACCACCAAGACCATCTACTCCACTATGAGCACTCAAGTCACCTACTCCCCTCACACACACTCCACAGGCAACAAAGGAATCACGGCACTTTCGGCACCTACAATCCGTGCATCCACTGCCTACATACCACAACTCTACCCCTCACCCACACCTCACATCACTACACATGTACCACAGGAATTCCTCATATTCATCACACACACCTCAGACATATGCCAAACACACACAGTGAACCCATGTTTCCTGAACACAGATCTTCCTATGGTCACCGGTATGGACTTCTGAAACTAGGGCCCTGTATGCGCCTAGTCATGTTTTCCACACAGACAGTTCTAACATCTTCCAACTTTCAACTCCCTCAACCCTGTTGCAAGTCCCTCCTAAAGCACACCTCCCTCACAATGTTTTAATCATTTTCGACACAGGGAGACAGTTTGGTGACCACAGGTCGTGCCCTTCCAATATATGTTTTGGATGCCTAGGAGCCGTAGACTGCACTTCACTCACAGTATCCAACCTACCCAGAGTCCGTCCTTGTTCTATCTTCTCTCCTCAACTGGGGAGACACTGCCACGAATGGGTGTTTGACTGAAGGAGTTTTCCTGAACACAGACCTTTTCATGGTCACCGGTATTTAAGTCCCAGACTAGAGCTCTGTTCGTGACTCTTCATGTTTTCCACTCAGTCATTTCCAACAGCTTCCAACTTTCCATTGCCTCAACCCTTTCATGAGTCCATCCTAATGCACACTTCCCTCACGATGTTTGAAGTGTTTTCAACTGAGTTAGACAATGTGGATGAGCACAGGTCGTGCTCCGTCACTATAAGTTTTGGACCACTAAGAGCCATAGCCTGCACGTCACTCACAGTATCCAACCTGCACACAATCTGTCCTTGTTCTATCTTCTTTCCTCAACTTGGAAGACACTGCCACGAATGGGTGTCTGCTTGACGGAGTTTCCGTGAACACAGCCCTACCTATGGTCACTCTTATGGAAGTCCCAGACTACGACTTTGTACACGACTCTTCATGTTTTCAACACAGTCATTTACAACACTTTCCAACTTTACATGGCCTTAAACCAGTCGTGAGTCTGTCATAAAGCACACTTCCCTCACGACATTTTAAGTGCTTTCGACAGAGGTAGATAGTGTGGATGACCACAGGTCATGCTCTGGCAATATATGTTTTGGAGGCCTAAGAGCCATAGTCTGCACTTCCTCACAGTATCCAATAGGCCAGAGTCCGTCCTTGTTCTATCTTCTTTCCTCAAATGAGGAGACACTGCCATGGATGGGTGTCTGCCTGAAGGAATTTCCGTGAACACAGCCCTACTATGGTCACCGTTATGGAAGTCCCAGACTACAGCTTTGTACGCGACTCTTCATGTTTTTAACACAGTCATTTCCAACAGTTTCCAACTTTGCACCGCCTTAAACCAGTCGCGAGTCTGTCTTAAAGCACACTTCCCTCACGACGTTTGAAATGCTTTCGACAGAGGTAGTGTGGATGACCACAGGTCGTGCTCTGGCAATATACGTTTTGGAGGCCCTAGAGCTGTAACCTGCTCTTCACTCGCAGTATCCAACCTGCCCAGAGTCCGTCCTTGTTCTATCTTCTTTCCTCAACTGGGGAGACACTGCCACGAATGGGTGTCTAACTGAAGGAGTTTTCCTGAACACAGACCTTTTCATGGTCACGGGCGTGGAAGTCCCAGACTAGAGCTCTGTTCGTGACTCTTCATATTTTCCACTCAGTCAGTTCCAACAGCTTCCAACTTTCTGTAGCCTCAACACTTTCACGAATCCGTCCTAATGCACACTTCCCTCATGATGTTTGAGTGTTTTCAACTGAAGTAGATAGTATGGATGAGCACAGTTCGTGCTCTGCCACTATAGGTTTTGGACCCCTAAGAGCCGTAGCCTGCACGTCACTCACAGTATCCAACCTGCACAGAATCTGTCTTTGTTCTATCTTCTTTCCTCAACTGGGAAGACACTGCCACGAATGTGCTTCCATCTGAGGGGTTTCCCTGAACACAGATCTTTCTATGGTCACCGATATGGACGTCTGAGACTAGGGTCCTGTACGCGTCTATTCATGTTTTCCACACAGACAGTTCTAACATCTTCCACCTTTTGACACCCTCAACCCTGTCACAAGTCCCTCCTAAAGCACACCTCTTTCATGATATTTGAATCTTTTTCGACGCAGAGAGACAGTTTGGATAACCACAGGTCGTGCCCTTCCAATATATGTTTTGGAGGCCTAAGCACCGTACCCTGCACTTCCTCACAGTATCCAACTGGCCCAGAGCCCGTCCTTGTTCTATCATCTTTGCTCAACTGAGAAGACAATGCCATGGATGGGTGTCTGCCTGAAGGAGTTTCCCTGATCACAGACCTCCCTATGGTCACTGGTAAGGGCCTTGTATGTGACTCTTCATGTTTTCAACACAGAGAGGTCCAACAGCTTCCAACTTTCCACAGCCTCAACACTGTTGCAAGTCCGTCCTAATGCACACTTCCCTCATGACATTTGAAGTGTTTTCAACTGAAGTAGACAGTGCAGATGAGCACAGGTCGTGCTCTGCCACTATATATTTTGGACCCCAAAGAGCCGTAGCCTTCACTTCACTCACAGTATCCAATGTGCACAGAGTCCTTTGTTCTTCTATCTTCTTTCATCAACTGAGAAGACACTGCCACAACTTGGTGTCCGCATGAAGGAGTTTCCCTGAAAACAGATCTTCCATGGTCACCAGTATGGACATCCGAGACTAGGACCTGTACGTGCCTATTCATGTTTTCCACACAGATAGTTATATCATCTTCCACCTTTCAACACCCTCAACCCTGTCATAAGTCCCTCCTAAAGCACACCTCCCTCACGATGTTTGAATCCTTTTCAAACAGGGAGACAGTTTGGAAGACCACAGGTCATGCCCTTCCAATATATGTTTTGGATGCATAGGAGTGATAGCCTGCAATTCACTCACAGTATCCAACCTGTCTAGAGACCGTCCTTGTTCTATCTTCTTTCCTCAACTGGGAATACACTGCCACAAATGGGGGTCTGACTGAAGGAGTTTTCCTGAATACAGACCTTTTCATGGTCACTGGTATGGAAGTCCCCTACTGGGGCTCTGTATGTGACCCTTCATGTTTTCCACTCAGTCAGTTCCAAGAATTCCAACTTTCCACAGCCTCAACCCTGTCATAATTCCATCCTAAAGCACACTTCCCTCACGATGTATGAAGCACTTTCGACTGAGATTGGTAGTGTGGTTGACCACAGGTGATGCCCTCTATTATACGTTTCGGACCCCAAAGAGCCTTAGCCTGCACTTCACTAACAATATCCACCTTGCCCAGAATCCATCTTTGTTCTGTCTTCTTTCCTCAACTGAGAAGACACTGCCATGAATGGGTGTCCGCCTGAAGGAATTTCCCTGAACAGAGACCATCCTTTGGTCACTGGTAAGGGCTCTGTACACGACTCATCTTTTCAACACAGTCAGTTCCAACAGCTTCCAACATTCCTTAGCTGCAATAATGTGGCGAGTCCATCCTAAAGCACAGTTCCCTCATGTCATTTGAAGTGTTTTTGACAGAGGTAGACAGTGTGGATGATCACTGGTCTTGCTCTGCCAATATGTTTTGGAAGCTTAAGAGCTGTAGCCTTCACTTCACTCAAATATCCAACCTGCCCAGAGACCTTCCTTGTTCTATCTTCTTTCCTCAGCTGAGAAGACACTGCCATGGATGGGTGTCGGCCTGAAGGAGTTTCCCTGAACAGAAACCTTCCTATTGTCCCCAGTAAGGGCTTTGTAAGCGATTCTTCATGTTTCAACACAGACAGGTCCAACAGATTCCAACTTTCTGCAGCCTCAACTCTGTCATGAGTCCGTCTTAAGGCACACTTACCTCACAACATTTGCAGTGTTTTCAACTGAGGTAGACAGTGTGGATGAGCACAGGTAGTGCTCTGCCACTATATGTTTTGGACCCCAAGAGCCATAGCCAGCACTTCACCTACAGTATCCAACCTGTCCAGAGTCTGTCCTTGTTCTATCTTCTTTCCTCACCTGGGAAGACACTGCCACGAATGGGTGTCTGATTGAAGGATTTTTCTTGAACACAGACCTTTTCATGGTCACCGGTATGGAAGTCCCCGACTGGGGCTCGGTACATGACCCTTCATGTTTTCCACTCAGTCAGTTCCAAGAGCTTCCAACTTTCCACAGACTCAACCCTGTCACGAGTCCATCCTAAAGCACACTTCCCTCACAATGTTTGAAGCGCTTTTGACTGAGCTTGGCAGTGTGGTTGACCACAGGTTGTGCCCTGCCAATATACGTTTTCGACCCCTAAGAGCCTTAGCCTGCACTTCACTTACAGTACCCAACCTGCCCAGAGTCCATCTCTGATCTGTCTTCTTTCCTCAACTGAGCAGACACTGCCATGAATGGTGTACAACTGAAGGATGTCCCTGAACAGAGACCATCCGATTGTCACCAGTAAGGACCCTGTACGCAACTCATGTTTTCAACACACTCAGTTCCAACAGCTTCCAAATTTCCATAGCCTCAATCCACTTGCAAATCCATCCTAAAGCACAATTCCTTCAGGTCGTTTGAAGTGTATTCAACAAGGGTAGACAGTGTGGATGACCACTGGTCTTGCTCTGCCAATATATGTTTTGGAAGCTTAAGTGCCATAGCCTGCACTTCACTCTTAGTATCCAACCTGCCCAGAGTCCGTCCTTGTTCTATCTTCTTTTCTTACTGGGAAGACACTGCCACAAATGGGTGTCTGCCTGAAGGAGTTTCCCTGAACACAGCCTTACGTATGGTCACCATTATGGAAGTCCCAGACTATGGCCTTGTACGCGACTCTTCATATTTTCAACACAGAGACGTCCAACAGCTTCCAACTTTCCACAGCCTCAAACCTGTTGCGAGTCCGTCTTAAGGCACACTTCCCTCACTACATTTGAATTGTTTTCAACTGAGGTAGACAGTGTGGATGAGCACAGGTCGTGCTCTGCCACTATACATTTTGGACACCTAATAGCCATAGCTATTCATAGCACTTCACACACAGAATTCAACCTGCACAGAGTCCGTTGTTCTTCTATCTTCTTTCCTCAACTGGGAAGACACTGCCACAAATTGGTGTCTGCATGAAGCAGTTTCCCTGAACACAGACCTTCCTATTGACATTGGTATGGACTTCCGAGACTAGCGCCCTGTACACACCTATTCATGTTTTCCACAGTCAGTTCTAACATCTTCCACATTTCAACAGCCTCATTCCTGTTGCAAGTCCCTCCTAAAGAACACTTCCCTTACAATGTTTAAATCCTTATTGATACCAGAAGACAGTTTGGATGACCACAGGTGTGCCCTTCCAATATATGCTTTGGAGGCCTAAGATCCATAGCCTGCACTTCACTCACAGTATCCAACCTGCCCTGAATCCGTCCTTGTTCTATCTTCTTTCCTCAACTGGAAAGACACTGCCACGAATGGGTGTCTGACTGAGGAGTTTTGCTGAACACAGACCTTTGCATAGTCACCAGTATGGAAGTCCCCAATTTGGTCTCTTCAAGTGACCCTTCATGTTTTCCACTCAGTCAGTTCCAAAAGTTTCCAACTTTCCACAGCCTCAACACTGTCGTGAATCCATCCTAAAGCACACTTCCCTCACGATGTATGAAGTACTTACGACTGAGATTGGTAGTGTGGTTGACCACAGGTGATGCCCTCTATCATACATTTCAGACCCCAAAGAGCCTTAGCCTGCACTTCACTAACAGTATCCACCTTGCCCAGAGTCCATCTTTGTTGTCTTCTTTCCTCAACTGAGCAGACACTGCCATGAATGGGTGTCCGCCTGATGGAATTTCCCTGAACAGAGACCATCTGATGGTCTCCAGTAAGGGCTCTGTTCACGACTCATCTTTTCAACACATTCAGTTCCAACAGCTTCCAACTTTCCATAGCCTAAATAATGTGGCGAGTCCGTCCTAATGCACAGGTCCCTCACATCATTTGAAGAGTTTTCAACAGAAGTAGACAGGGTGGATGACCACTGGTCTTGCTCTGCCAATATATGTTTTGGAAGCTTAAGAGCTGTAGCCTGCACTTCACTCACAGTATCCAACCTGCCCAGAGTCCGTCCTTGTTCAATCTTCTTTCTCCACTGGGAAGACACTGCCATGAATGGGTGTCTACCTGAAGGAGTTTCCCTGAACACAGCCCTACCTATGGTCACCGTTATGGAAGTCCCAGACTATGGCTTTGTATGCGATTCTTCATGTTTTCAACACAGTCATTTCCAACAGTTTCCCACTTTGCACTGCCTTAAACCAGTCACGAGTCCGTCCTAAAGCACACTTCCCTCATGAAGTTTGAAGTGCTTTCAACAGAGGTAGATAGTGTGGATGACCATAGATCGTGCTCTGGCAATATAAGTTTTGGAAGCCTAAGAGCCGTAGACAGCACTTCCTTCACAGTATCCAATCGGCCCAGAGTTCATCCTTGTTCTATCTTCTTTCCTCAACTGAGAAGACAATGCCATGGATGGGTGTCCACCTGAAGGTGTTTCCCTGAACACAGACCTTCCTATGGTCACTGGTAAGAGCCTTGTACGTGACTCTTCATGTTTTCAACACAGAGAGGTCCAACAGCTTCCAACTCTCCACAGCCTCAACCCTGTCTCGAGTCCGTCCTAATGCACACCTCCCTCACGATGTTTGAAGGGTTTTCAAATGGTGGTGGTGCTCTGCCACTATAGGTTTTGGACCCAAAGAGCCGTAGCCTGCACATCACTCACAGTATCCAAACTGCACAGAGTCCATCCTTGTTCTTTCTTCTTTCCTCAACTGGGAAGAGACTGCCATGAATGTGTTTCCACCTGAAGGAGTTCCATTAACGCAGAACTTCCTATGGTCACTGGTTTGGATGTCCGATACCAGGGCCCTGTTTGCGACTATTCATGTTTTCAGCACAGTCAGTTCCACCAGTTTCCAACCTTCCAAAGCCTCAACCCTGTCACAAGTACGTCCTAAAGCACACTTCCCTCATGACATTTGAAGCCTTTCAACAGAGGGAGAAAGTTTGGATGACCACAGTCGTGACCTGCCAATATATGTTTTGGATGCCAAATAGCCATAGCCTGCACTTCACTCACAGTATCCAACCAGCCCAAAGGCCATTCTTGTTCTATCATCCTTCCTCAACTGAGAAGACACTGCCATGAATGGGTGTTGGACTGAAGGAGTTTCCCTGAACAGAAACCTTCCTATTGTCCCCACTAAGGGTTTTGTAAGCGACTCTTCATGTTTCAACACAGATAGGTCCAACAGATTCCAAATTTGCACAGCCTCAACTCTGTCTCGAGTCCATCTTAAAGGGAAGTTTGCTTTAGGAAGGATTCATGACAGTTTTGAGAGGTCAAAACATGGATGCTGTTTGAAATGACTTTGTTGAAAACATGAAGCGTCGCGCACAGGGCCCTAGTCTCGGAAGTCCATCCCGGTGACCATAGGAAGGTGTGTGTTCAGTGAACCTTCTTCAGGCGGACCCCCATTTACGGCACTGTCTTTGCCATTGAGGAAAGAATATAGAACAAGGACAGACCCTAGGCAGGCTGTATACTCTGAGTTAAGTGGTGACCACGGCCCTTAGGCTTCCAAAACATGGAATGTCAGAGCACTACCTCTGGTCATTGAAACTGTCTACCTCTTTTGAAAACACTTCAAATGTGGTGAGAGAAGTATGCTCTAGGATGGACTCATGATACTTTGGAGAGGGTCAAAACATGGATGCTGTTGAAATCATGAAGAGTCGCGAACAGGGCCCTAGTCTCGGATGACCATATCTGTGACCATAGGAAGGTGTGTGTTCAGTAAAGCTGCTTCAGGCGGACTCCCATTCGTGGCAGTGTCTTCTGAGTTGAGGGAAGAAGAAAGAACAAGAACGGACTCTAGGCAGGTTGGATATTCTCTGAGTTAAGTGCAGGACACGGCCACTAGGCTTCCAAATTGTGGAATGGCAGAGAACGAACTGTGGTCATCCAAAATGACTACCTCTTTCAACAAGGCTTCAAACCTGGTAAGGGAAGTGTGCTTTAGGAAGGATTCACGACAGTTTTGAGAGGGTCCAACATGGAAGCTGTTGGAAATGACTGTGTTGAAAACATGAAGAGTCGCAGACAGGGACCTAGTCTCAGACGTACATCCCGGTGACCATAGGAAAGTCTGTGTTCAGTGAACTTTCTTCAGGCGTACCCCCACTTGCGGTAGTGTCTTCGCAGTTGAGGAAAGAAGATAGAACAAGGATGGACTCTAGGCAGGCTGTATACTCTGAGTTAAGTGGTGACCACGGCCCTTAGGCTTCCAAAACGTGGAATGTCAAAGCACGACCTGTCTTCATCGAAACTGTCTACCTCTTTCGAAAACACTTCAAATGTGGTGAGAGAAGTGTGCTCTAGAATGGACTCATAACAGTTTGGAGAGCATCAAAACATGGATGCTGTTGGAACAGACTCTGTTGAAATCATGAGGAGTCGTGAACAGGGCCCTAGTCTCGGACGTCCATCCCGGTGAAGATAGGAAGGTCTGTGTTCAGTGAAACTTCTTCAGGTGGACCTCCATTCGTGGCACTGTCTTCCCAGTTGAAGAAAGAAGATAAAACAAGGACAGACTCTGAGCAGGTTGGATACTCAGGGTTACGTGCAGGCCACAGCCCTTAGCATAACAAACTGTGAAATGGCAGAACACGAACTGTGGTCACCCAAACTGTCTACCTCTCTTCAACGGGCTTCAAACCCGGAAAGGGATGTGTTCATCAGGACGGAATAGCGAGAGTTTGAGAGGTTCGAAACATGGAAGTTGTTGGAAATGACTGTGTGGAAAACATGAAGAGTCGCGTATGGGGCCCTAGTCTCGGACATCCATCCCGGTGACCATAGGAAGGTCTGTGTTCAGCGAAATTTCTTCCAGCGGACCCCCATTCGTGGCAGTGTATTCAAAGTTGAGGGAAGAAGATAGAACAAGGGCGGACTCTAGGCAGGTTGTATACTCTGAGTTAAGTGTAGGCCATGGCCCTTAGGCTTCCCAAACATGGAATGGCAGAGCACAACCAGTGGTCAACCAGCTTACCTCTGTTGGAAACTCTTCCAACCTAGTGAGGAAGTGTGCTTTTGGACGGAGTTGTGACAGTTTGGAGAGGGTCGACAATGGAATCTGTTGGAACTGACTGTGCTGAAAACATGAAGATTTGCCTACAGGGCCCTAGTCTTGGACGTCCTTACCGGTGATCATATGAGGGGCTGTGTTCAGTGAAACTTCTTCAGGCGGACCCCCATCCCGGGCAGTGTCTCGCAGTTGGGTAAAGAAGACACAGCAAGGATGGACTCTGGGCAGTTGAATACTCTGAGTTAAGTGCAGGCCCCTGTCCTTTCACGTCCAAAACATGGAATGGCAGAGCACGAACTATTGTCATCCAAACAGTCTACCACTGACAAAAACTCTTCAAACGTAATGAAGGAAGTGTGCTTTAGAACGGCCTCATGACAGTGTTGAGAGTGTCGAAACATAGAAGCTGATAAAACTAACTATGTTGCAAAAATGAAGAGTTCCATACAGTGCCCTGGTTTCCAACATCCATACCGGTTCCCATAGGAAGCTATGTGTTTAGTGAAACATCTTCCAGCACACACACTTTTGGGGCAGTGTCTTTCCAATTGAGGAAAAAAGATAGAACAAGGACGGACTCTGAGTAGGATGGATACTCTGGGTTAAGTGCAGGCCATGGCCAATAGGCATCCAATACATTGAATGGCAGAGCAAGAGCTGTGGTCATGCAAATGGTCTACCTCTGTTGAAAACTCTTCAAACGTCATGAGAGGAGTATGCTTTAGGACGTACTCTCAACTGAGTTGAGGCTGTAAAAAGTAGGAAGCTGTTGGAAATGACTGCATTGAAAACAGGAAGAGTCACGTACAGAGCAGTAGTCTGGGACTTCCATAACGAGTACCATAGGCAGGTCTGTGTTCACGGAAACTCCTTCAGACAGACACCCATTCGTGGCAGTGTCTTCCCAGTTGAGGTAAGAAGTAGATCAAGGCCGGATTTGGGGCAGGTTGGATACTGTGAGGGAAGTCCAGGCTTCCGTTCTTAAGCATCCAAATCACATATTGACAGAGCAAGACCAGCGGTCATGCACACTCTCTACCTCTGGCGAAAATGCTTCAAACGTCATGATGGAACTGTGCTTTAGGATGGACTCACGACAGGATTGAGTCTATGGAAAGTTGGAAACTCTTGGAACTGACTCTGTTGAAAACATGAAGACTTGCTTACAGGGCACTTACCGGTGACCATAGAATGGTCTCTGCTCAGGAAAATTCCTTGAGGCGGACACCCATTCATGGCAGTATCTTCTCAGTTGAGGAAAGAAGACAGAACAGGGACGGAGTCCAGGGGGAATGGATAATGTGAGTGAAGTGCAGGCTACGGGTTTTAGGCATCCAAAATGTTTATAGGCAGAGCACAACCTATGGTCTTCCACACTGTCTACCTCTGTCACAAACGCTTTAAAAGTCGTGAGAAAAGTGTGCTCTGGGACTAGCGAGAAGGTTGAGGATGTTGGAAGGTGGAAGCTGTTGGAAATGACTGTGTGGAAAACATGAAGAGTCGCATACATGTCCCCAGTTTCGGACGTCTACACCGGTGACCATAGGAAGTTCTGTGTTCAGGGAAACAACATCAGATGGACACACATTCATGGCAGTGTCTTCCCAGTTGAGGAAAGAAGATAGAACAAGGACGGACACTGGGCAGGTTGGTTACTGTGAGTGAAGTGCAGTCTACGTCTCTTAGGTGTCTAGGTAGTATAAAGGCAGACCACCACCTGTGGTCATCCACTCTGTCTACCTCTGTTGAAAATGCTTCAAACGTCTTGGGGGAAGTGTGCTCATGGAAGGACTAGTGATAGCATTGAGGCTGTCAGAAGGTTGATGGTGCTTGAACTGATTGTTGAAAACATGAAGACTTGCTTACAGGGCCCCAGTCTCAGACGGCCAACGGTGTCCATAGGAAGGTTTGTGTTCAAGAAACTCCTTCATGTGAACACCAATTTGTGGCAGTGTCTTCCCAGTTGAGGAAAGAAGATAGAAAAAAAACGACTCTGGGCCGGTTGGATATTGTGAGTGAAGTGCAGGCTACGGCTCTTAGGTATCCAAAATGTATAGTGGCAGAGCATGACCTGTGCACATCCACACTGTCTACATCAGTGGAAAACACTTTATACGTCGTGAGGGAAGTGTACTTTAGGATGGACACTCAACAGGGTTGGGCTGTGGAAAGTTGGAAGCTGTTGGAACTGACGGTTTTGAATACATGAAGAGTCGTGTACAGGGCCCTTACCAGTGACCATAGGATGGTCTCTGATCAGGGACATTCCTTCAGGTGTACAACCATTCATGGCTGTGTCCTCTCAGTTGAGGAAAGAAGACAGAACAAGGACGGACACTCTGCAGGTTGCGTACTCTGAGTGAATTGCAGTCATTGGCTCTTAGGCATCTAAATTGAATATTGGCAGAGCACGACCTATGGTCATCCACACTATTTACCTCTGTCGAAAGTGCTTCAAATGTCGTGGGGGATGTGTGCTTTAGGACGGACTTGCGACTGCGTTGAGTCTGTAAAAAGTTGGAAGCTGTTGGAAATGACTGAGTGGAAAACATGAAGAGTCACATACAGAGCCCTAGTCTAGGACTTCCATAACGGTGACTGTAGGAAGGTCTGTTCTCAGGAAAACTCCTTCAGTCAGACACCCATTCATGGCAGAGTCCTTTCAGTTGCAGAAAGAAGATAGAACAAGGATGGACTCTGGGCAGGTTGGTTAATGTCTGTGAAGTTCAGGCTACAGTTCTTAGGCCTCCAAAATGTATATTGCTAGAGCACGGCCTGTGGTCATCCACACTGTCTATGTCTGTCGAAAGCACTTCAAATGTCGTGAGCCAAATGTGGTTTAGGACAGACTCACAACTCGGTTGAGGTTGTGCAAAGTTGGAAGCTGTTGGAAATGACTGTGTTAAGAACATGAAGAATCACGTAGAGAACCCTAGCCTGGATATTCCATTACGGTGACCATAATAGGTCTGTGTTCTCGGGAACTCCTTCAGGCAGACACCCATTTGTGGCTGTGTTTTCCCAGTTGCAGAAAGAAGATAGGACAAGGACGGACACTGGGCAGGTTTAGTACTGGGAGTGAAGCGCCATCTACGGCTCTTAGGCATCTAAATAGTATATTGGCAGAGCACCACCTGTGTTCATCCACACTGTCTACCTTTGTTGAAAACAATTCAAACGTCGTGAGGGAAGTGTGCTCTTGGACGGACTAGCGACAGGGTTGAGGCTGTCGGAAGGTAGAAGGTATTGGAACTGACTGTGCTGAAAACATGAATAGGCATGTACAGGGCCCCAGTCTCAGACATCCATACTGGTGACCATAGGAAGGTCTGTGTTCAGGAAACTCCTTCATGTGGACCCCAATTTGTGGCAGTGTCTTCCCAGGTGAGGAAAGAAAATAGAATAGAACATACTGTGGGCAGGTTGAATACTGTGAGTTAAGTATAGGCTTCGGCTATAAGGAGTCCAAAACTTATAGTGGCAGAGCACGACCTGTGCTCATCCACACTGTCTACATCAGTTGGTAACTCTTCAAACGTCGTGAGGGAAGTGTGCTTTAGGACGGACTCTTGACAGGGTTGAGGTTGTGGAAAGTTGGAAGCTGTTAGAACTGTCTGTGTTCAGAAAATGAAGAGTTGCATACAGGGCCCTTACCGGTGACCATAGGAAGGTCTCCATTTAGGGAAACTCCTTCAGGCAGACACCCATCCATGGCAGTGTCTTCTCAGTTAAGGAAGAAGATAGAACAAGGATGGACTCTAGGCAAGTTGATTACTGTGAGTGAAGTGCAGGCTATGGCTCTTGTGAGTCCAAAATGTATATTGGCAGGTCAAGATGTGTGGTCATCCACACTGTCTACCTCTGTCAAAAATGCTTCAAAAGTCATGAGGGAAGTGTGCTTTAGGACAGACTCATGACAGGATTGAAGCTGTGGAAAGTTAGAAGCTGTTGGAACTGACTGTGTTGAAAACATGAAGAGTCGCATACAGGGCCCTTATCGGTGACCATAGGATGGTCCCTGTTCAGGGAAATTCCTTCCGACAGACACCCATTCATGGCAGAGTATTCTAAGTTGAGGAAAGAAGACAGAACAAGGACGGACTCTGGGCAGTGTGAATACTGTGAGTGAAGTGCACGCTACGGCTCTTAGGGGTCCAAAACATATATTGGCAGACACAAACTGTGGTCATCCACGCTGTCTACTTATGTCGAAAATGCCTCAAACGTCGTGAGAGAATTGTGCTTTAGGACGGAATCGTGAAAGGGTTGAAGCTGTTGAAAGGTGGATGCTGGCTAGAATTGACTTGTTCAAAACATAAAGAGTCGCATACAGGACCCAGTCTCGGACATTAATACTGGTGACGATAGGAAGGTCTGTGTTCAGGGAATCTACTTCAGGCAGACACCCATTCATGACAGTGTCTTCCCAGTTGAGGAAAGCAGATAGAACAAAGACGGACTCTGGGCAGTTTGGAAACTGTGAGTGAAGTGCAGGCTATGGCTCTTAGACGTCCGAAACATATTTTGGCAGAGCACCACCTGTGGTCATCCACACTGACTAGTTTTGTCGAAAATGCTTCAAACGTCATGAGGGAAGTGTCCTTTAGGATGGACTCGCAACAGTGTTGAGAGCATGAAGAGTCCCGTACAGGGTCCTAGTCTTGGACGTCCATACAAGTGATGAAGAAAGGTCTATGTTCAGGAAAATTCCTTCAGGTGGACACCCATTCATGGCCGTGTCTTCCCAGTTGTGTAAATAAGAGAAGAAGGACGGACTCTGGGCAGGTTGCATACTGCGTGTGAGGTGCTGTCTACAGGTCTTAGGCATCGAATCCTATATAGGCTGAGCACGACCTCTGCTCATCAACACTGTCTACCTCTGTGGAATATGCTTCAAATGTCCTCGGGGATGTGTCCATTAGGACGGACTCACTACTGGGTTGAAGCTGTGCAAAGTTGGAAGTTGTTGGACCTCTCTGTGTTGAAATATGAAGAGTGGCGTACAGGGCACTACCGGTGACCATAGGATGGTCTCTTTTCAGTGAAAATCCTTCAGGCAGACACGGATTCATGGCAGTGTCTTCCCACTTGAGGAAAGAAGATAGAACAAAGACGGACTTGGGGCAGGTTGGATATTGTGTGTGAGGTGACATCTACGGCTCATAGGCATCGAATCATATATTGGCAGAGCACTACCTTTGATCATCCAGACTGTCTACCTCTGTCGAAAATGCTTCAAACGACGTGAGGGACGTGTGCTTTAGATCGGAGTCATGGCAGGGTTGATGCTGTTGAAAGGTGGAAGCTGTTGTAACTGACTGTGTTGAAATCATTAAGAGTCGCATACAGGGCCCTAGTCTCGGACGTCCATACCGATGACCATGGAAGGTCTGTGTTCAGTTTAACTTCTTAAGATGGACACCCATTCTCGGCACTGTCATCCCACTTGAAGAAAGAAGATAGAACAAGGATGGACTCTAGGTAGTTTGGATCCTGTGAGTCAAATGCAGGGTGCAGTGCTGAGGCTTCAAAAACATATATAAGATGAGCAAGAACTTGGTCATCCAAAGTGTCTACCTCTGTGCAAAAAGCTTCAAATGTCGAGGGTGGGCAGAATATTCTGCCGGTCCTGGTGAGGCCTTTTTCCGAGCATAATGAGGGAATATTGACCGAAGGCCCAGTTGCAAACACAGGAGCTTCCACAGAGAGTAATCCACCACTGCTTCCATGAACGCCTGCTATCTCTAGTCACTGGCTTGAAGGGCGGAGAAATATCCAAGGCCAGACGTGTTTCCTCTCCTTTCTAAAAGAGGAACAGAAGCCTCTGGCTGACCAACTCTCTAGTGTAGCCAGTTCGGATTTCCCTTCGCCTGAATCCAGACTTGTGTCTTAGTGCTGACAAAGTCAACTCGTTCGGAGACTGGGCTAGTGATTCCATTCTGAATATCATTGTTTTGTTGGAAAGGCAGGTTTGGGGGCGGTGCGCACAACTTGGGGGAGGGGCAGAGTGACAGAATCGTCATGGAGACTCCCCCACAGAACACGCAGCAGGACAAGGACGTTCCATCCCACCACCCAGGAAACCATGACCTCGGCTACAACCAAGAGACAGATACTGAACGCACAGAGCCCACCAGGTGCTGCTATCTTTTTCTCTTTTTTGAAACTAGAGGGGCCCTACGAATCATTCCGTGTCCGTGTCAAAAGAGCCATATGCTCCCTTGAACGAGGAGACACCCACAGACTTCTCAGGACTGTGGTTATGTGGCAGCACAGGGCCCCTCCCAGTTGGGTTTCAGAACACCTGGCACATGCGGAAACGTCAGGTGTTTGAAGAGGCTCGGCACAAAAAATTGGTGTATGGGCCAAAGGAGCGGTTTGGATGAGAGCTGGCCTGATTCCTGGGGCAAGGGGAAACAAACTTAGATGTCCCCTTCCCTGGTTGAATTTTCTGTTTGTGTCCCTTTCCGGGCAGATCCCCATAAAGGGCACTCCCGTCACCTTCCACATTTCGAACTGTGTCTTGGCTCCCATTCAGGAGTCATGGAGCTCTCACTCTCACAGAATGGTCCCCGGTTTGGATGATTCCTCGCTTTCTTTCTCAGTTCAGCCACCACAGTTGGTGTCTGATATGGCCCCACCACACGATGGTCCTCCAACCCAGTGCAGGCTCTGTGTAAGGTCCAGTGCTTAGGGCACCAAGGATTAGCCATACAATCCCCAAACACAAACCGTTTCTCACTGACTGCACTGTATAGGACACATAGCAAGGCACACCCCTTTGGACCCAGCAAGGCCCTGTACACTGACGGATTCCATCACACGCCACAGCACCAACGGCACATACCCATCATTCACAACCCATCGCCTGCCGACACCGCACCAAGAGATCCCACAGAGCACACATACAAAGTACACTGATAGGCCACAAAGAGAGCTCACCCACACAGGCATACACCACACACACACCCCTCCCATGGAGAACACTGACATAGACAAGGCCCTCACTCGTCCCACAGAGAACTCACAGAAGACACATACACCACACATGGCAAACCTACACCGCATGCACACGAATGCCTATAACCACCCCGTCACCACACGTAGGGCCCCGATGCAACCTACACCGCACAACTGCCACACCCAAGTCTCTTGCAGGACAACGGAGCACAAGCCTTGCAGGGAAACATAGACTACAAGCCCCAAGTTCACGACACTCACAAACACACATACCCACGCACACACCCACACACACAATGCGTGCAAAACACCATGCATGCCACACACCCATCCAAAACCATTCACTGCACACATACAGCGTTCACACCCATTTCATCGATCTCCATGCAACAGAGTCACCACCAAAACGCCCCATACGTTCTACACATATAGACCACGGGTATGGAACTTCGAGGTTACACGCAAACTCATCAAAGGCACACAGGTTCCATATCCTATCAAAACTCACATGCACGACAGACTCCACATTCCTATCTCATGGACGACACACTCGCCTCCCCTGGACCCACAAACACATCACACGTACACCTCAAACACACAACACGTATGTCACAAGGACACGTGGTCAATCACCCAAACAAAGCCTACAGGTGTCCTCTCCGCAAAAACGAAATACGCCACACACACACAGGTAGACATCACCCATGCAGCACAACACTGCATAGGCAGGGCACACACTGGATCCAAAAAACATCCCTAGAATACAAGAATGTATACCACGAAGAAATTCGAGAACCCGAAATCACAATACCCTGAAGAGTTACATCAAACCTACAACACCAACGCGGGTAAGGCTCCCAGAGACAGGTACCAACCGTATACCACACCCACACATAGACTGTGAAAATCCATGAACAACACAGAGCACTCAGAGCCCCCCCAACACACCCCAGAAGTACAGCAGACACATGCAACACTACTCTCACTGGCACATGACACCTCCAACACACGCATCGCTAAAGCGCCAACACACACCTCATGCCATCAAAACTATGCCCAGTAAAATCACCCCCACACACCCCACACTGAAAGCACTTCTTGAACACACACCAAACCGATTCATATACTCATCATTGTCCCGTCTGATGCATGTCCATCACAAACCATATACACATGACACAGACAACCTAGAGAACACACACAAAAACTCCTGCCCACATCATTGAGACCACACACACGACCACCCAACACTCACTACAACTCCACATTCACTACACCTATTTCACCCAGAACACATATCTCCTGCACCCACCATCCATACAAAACACAAACGCAACCCCGCACCACCAAGACACTCCCCTTCAACTTGAGCACTCAAGTCACCTACACCCTCACATACACTCCACAGACAACAAGGGAATCATGGCACATTCGGCACCCACAAGCAGTGCATCCACTGCCTACATACCACAACTCTACCCCTCACCCACACCTCACATCACTACACATGTACCACAGGAATTCCTCATATTCATCACACACACCCCAGACATATGCCAAACATACACAGTGAACCCACGCCAAAAGCAACACATACAGCCATCTGTTACATGGATCAATGCACACTGCACAGACAGCATAAATTACGTGCATACACTCCATAAGCAGGGGTCACATAACAACACACACCACTTCTATACCAGAAGCGCACAACACTTAGCCCACCCACAAGCAAGCCATGCACACACAACACAAACACCATAGACACACCGCGATTCACCAAGCAAACCAGGCATCTCCCACAAGCATACCACACAGAGATCCCATTAATGGGCAATGCCCACATACCATGCACACAGCATAGATAACCCAAACTCAGCCCACCTAGTCCCCCATAATCTGCACAGCACACACATCAGAAAAAAAGAACACAAAGAACCCACAAATAACATATACCTCACTAACACAGCACATGGATATCATACATACACACCACCTACGCCCCACCCATATGCACTGGAGAAACATCAAATATCCGCCATAGGAAACATCTCCATCACACTCCAATGCCACGTAAAACAAACAACACACACACCATATCCATCGGACTTGTGAACTGCATGCACTCATACATCTCTAACACAAAGATACACTCACTGGTTCAGCACACCTATGGAAAACACAAAACCCCTTCAAGAGTCAGAATACCTGTCAGATTCAAACCACGCTGAAACAAAACGAACCACACAGTCAGACACACACACACACAGAGTTCTGCTTCCTTTTGGGTGGCTGGTGTCAGCCTGCTTATGCATAGCCAGGTTGTCTCTTCCCCAGGCTGACTGACATGCCTTCATGAGAAAGAAAGGATTGTTCACGCCTGCCCAGAATGATGCATGGCAGGGCCTGCTCTGAAAGAGACCTTGCCTGGTAGAGTGCACTGAGTCCAAGTCCCAAACACTTAAGAGTCATCACACAAAGCAACCCAGCTCTCACTGAGACCCTCCTAATGGGAGTCAGCATGGGAAGGACAGGAGAAGGAGCCAGGGCCAGAAGCTTTCATTGTCTTTTGGCAGAAAAGACCCAGGCCGCTTGCTGACAGGGCTCCCAGGTGTAGTCTCTGGGCATTCCCTTCCCCGAGAACACAGCTGTTTCTTTTTTTTTTTTTTTTAAGATTTTATTTATTTATTTGACAGACAGATCACAAGTAGGCAGAGATGCAGGCAGAGAGAAAGGAAGGGAAGCAGGCTCCCCTCTGAGCAGAGAGCCCCATGTGGGGCTCGATCCCAGGACCCTGGGATCATGACCCGAGCTGAAGGCAGTGGCTTTAACCCACTGAGCCACCCAGGCGCCCCAGACCACAGCTGTTTCTTATTCGTGATATGGGGAGCTCACTAGGAAAGTGTGCTTCCTAGTCCTTTCTTTTTTGACATCATCCCATGCTCCTCTGTACTGAAGAAATCTGGCCATCGCTATCCACTTCCATGCATTGCCTCTCATTCCATACTAGCTTCAGGCCTGAGGCCATTCGAATCCTGTGTCTCAGGGAACCTGGGACTCTGGCGGAGCCTTGGACCTGTACATTCTGTTGGGCCACAGGGTCCAATACAATCTGGTATCAGAAATACATGGACATGGGGAGGGTTAGGGGATTGTCCTATGGCATCAGAGGCTGGGATGGAGGTTCTCAGAGACACCTGGTCACATTACCATAGCCAAGGGAAACCGAGTTAATACAATTGTCAGATTGAATTCATTCCCAATGGAATAGACCACAGTGGCCCTCCTGTAGCTCTTCTCCAAAGCTTGCTGAATTTCGAACCTTCCCTTGGCTTCCATTCCTGGGATATGGAGCTCTCATGCACACAGCCAGCTCTCACTCATCAGTGGCAAGTTTCCCTTGTGGTCCTGTGCTCAGCGAGAGCAGTCAGGGTCAGATATTGCCAAGGAAACTTTGGCTCCTGCTTGTGACTGCTTGCTGCTACGCTACATGGAGTAAGGACTGGAATGGGTGGTCCGCTGACTCGATTCCTTGACTGCCTCTGATGCCTCTGTTCTGAAGACAGGATGTCAAGGGCAGGCAGAGTACACTGCCGGTCCCCGTGAGGCCTTTTTCTGAGCATAATGAGGGACTATTGACCGAAGGCCCAGTTGCAAACACAGGAGCTTCCACAGAGTGTAATCCACCACTGCTTCCCCTGAACGCCTGCTATCTCTAGTCACTGGCTTGAAGGGCGAGGAAATATCCAAGGCCAGATGCCCGCGGTTCCTCTTCTTTCTAAAAGAGGAGCCGAAGTCTCTTGCTGACCAACTCTGTGGTGTAACCAGTGGGGATTTCCCATCATCTGAATCCAGACTTGTGTCTTAGTCCTGAGAAAGTCAACTCGTACGGAGACTGGGCTAGTGCTTCCATTCTGAACATCGTTGTTTCATTGGAAAGGCAGGGTTAGGGGGTGCGCATGACTTGGGGGAGGGGCAGAGTGACAGCATCTTCGTGGACACTCCCCCAAAGAGCACCCAACAGGACGAGGACGTTCCATCCGACCAACCATGAAACCATGAACTCGGCTGCAACCAAGAGTCAGATACTGAACGCACAGAGCCCACCAGGTGCTGCTCTCTCTTTCTCTTTTTCTGAAACTAGAGGGGCCCTATGAATCATTCCATGTCCGTGTCAAAGAGCCATATGCTCTCTTGAAAGAGGAGACACCCACAGACTTCTCAGGACTGTGGTTATGTTGCAGCGCAGGGCCCCTCCCAGTTGGGTTTCAGAACACCTGGCACATGCGGAAACATCAGGTATCTGAAGAGGCTCGGCACGAAACATTGGTGTATGGGCCAAAGGAGCAGTTTGGATGAGAGCTGGCCTGATTACTGGGGCAAGGAGAAACAAAGTTAGATGTCTCCTTTCCTGGTTGGATTTTCTGTTTGTTTCCCTTTCTGGGCAGATCCCCATAAAAGGCACTCCCGTCCCCTTCCATATTTCGAACTGTGTCATGGCTCACATTCAGGGGTCATGGAGCTCTCACCTACGGAATCGTCCCTGATGTTGATGAATCCTCGCTTTCTTTCTCAGTTCAGCCATCATAGTTGCTGTCTGATATTGCCACACCAAACGATGTTCCTCGAACCCAGTGCAGGCTTTGCGTAAGGTCCAGAGCTTACGGCACCAATGATTAGCCATACAATCCCCAAACACAAGCCGTTTCTCACTGACTGCACTGTATAGGACACATAACAAGGCACACCCCGTGGGACCCAGCAAGGCCCTGTACACTGACGCATTCCATCACATGCCACAGCACCAACGGCACATACCCATCATTCACAACCCATCGCCTGCCGACACCACACCAAGAGATCACACAAACAGCACACATACAACCTTTACACCCATAGGCTACAAAGAGAGCTCGCCCATACAGGCATACACCATACACACACCCCTCACTGGGAGGACACTAACAGACACGGCCCTCACTCGTCAAACAGAAAACTCACAGAAGACACGTACACCACACACAGCAAACATACACAACATGCACACAAATGCATATAACCACCCCGTCACCACACACAGGGCCCCAATGCAACCTACACCGCACAACGGCCACACCTGAGTCTCTTGCAGGACAAATGGAGCATAAGCCTTGCAGGGAAACATAGAAAACAATCCCCAAATTGACGACACTCACAAACACACACACCCACGCACACACCCACACACACAATGCGTGTAAAACACAATGCACGCCACGCACACATCCAAAACCATTTGCTGCACACATACAGCGTTCACACCCACTTCATTGATCTCCATGCAACAGAATCACCCCCAAAATGCCCCATACGTTCTTCACGTATAGATCACAGGATGGAACGTCGATTGTACACACAAACCCATTGAAGCCACATAGAATCCATATCCTACCAAAACTAACACGCACGACCGGCACCACACTCCTACCTCATGGACGGCACACTCCCCTCGCCTACCCACAAACACATCACACATTCACCTCACACACAGCATGTATGTCACAAGGACACGTGGTCAAACACCCAACAAAGCCTACAGGTGTCCACTCCTTAAAAACGAAATACACCCTCCACACTCAGGCAGACATCACCCATGCATCACACCACTACATAGGCAGGACACACACAGGACCCACAAAATGTCCCACGACGCCAAGCATGTATACCACGAAGAAATTCAAGAAACAGAACACACAATACCCTCCCGAGTGACACCAAACCTACAACACCAACACGGAAAGGCCCCTAGAGACAGGTACCACCATAAACCACACCCACACATAGACTGTGAAAACCCACGAACACCACACACAGCACTCAGAGCACATACACACAGACACCGGAAGGACAGCCGACACATGCAACACCTCTCTCACTGGCACATGTCACCTGCAACAGATGCCATCCCTACAGTGCCAGCACACACCTCATGCCATCCAAACTATGCCCAGTAAAATCACTCCCACAAATCCCACACTAAAACCACTTCTGGAACACACTTCCAACCCATGCATACCACTCATCATTATCCCATCTGGCGCATGTCCACCACAAACCATATACACATGTGACAGACAACCTAGAGAACACACACACACAGCTACACACATCATTGAGACCACACACACGACCCAATGCTCCACCATCACGACACCCTTTCCACCCAGAACACATATCTCCTGACCCACCACCCATGCAAAACACAAATGCACCACTGCACCACCAAGACCCTCCAGTCCACCTACTCCCCTCACACAACTCCACCGGCAACAAAGGAATCACGGCACTTTTGGCACCCACAATCTGTGCATCCACTGCCTATATACCACAACTCTAATACTCACCCCCACCTCACATCACTACACATGTACCACAGGAAACCTCTTATCCATCACACACACCCCAGGTATATGCCAAACACACACAGTGAACCCATGCCAAGAGCAACACATACAGCCATCTGTTACATGGATCAATGCACAATGCACAGACAGCATAAATTACGTGCATACACTCCATATACAGGGGTCCCATCACGACACACACCACTTCTATACCAGAGGCACACAACACTTAAGCCACCCACAAGTACGCCTTGCACACACAACAAAAACACCATACATACACCGCGATTCACCATGCACACCAGGCATCTCCCACAAGCATACCATACAGAGACCACATAAATGGGCAACCCCCACACACCACGCACACACCGTAGATACCCCAAACTCAGCTAACCTAGTACACCCTAATCTGCACCACACACACCAGAAGAAAAGAACACAGACAACCCACACACAACACATACCCCAATAACACAGCGCATGGATATCATGCATACAGACCACATACCCCCACCCCTATGCACTGGAGAAACATCAAATATCCACCATAGGAAACACATCTCCATCAAACACCAATGCCACGTAAAACACACAAAACACATATCATATCCATCAGAGTCCGGCACTGCCTGCACTTAATGCACTTCTAGCACAGAGATACATTCATTGGTACAGTACAAATATCGAAAAGACACAACCACTTCAAGAGTCAGAACAACTGTCAGATTCTAACCACGCTGAAACAACACCAACCACACAGTCACACACACACACACACACACACACATACACACACACTCACACACAGACACACACACAACACATCACAGAGTGTTATGCTTTCTTCTTGGTTGGCTGGTGTCAGCCTGCTTATGCATAGCCAGGTTGTCACCTTCCCCAGGCTGACTGACATGCCTTCATGAGGAAGAAAAGATTGTTCACGCCTGCCCAGAATGCTGCATAGCAGGGATGCTCTGTAAGTACCCTTGACCAGTAGAGTGCACTGAGTCCCAAGGCCAAACACGTGAGAGTCGTCCGCGAAAGCACCCCATCTCTCTATGAGACAGTCCTAATATTAGTCAGTATGGGAAGGACAGGAAAAGGAACCAGGTCCGGAAGCTTTCAATGTCTTTTGACAGAAAAGACCCAGGCCGCTTGCCGACAGGGCTCCCAGGTGTAGCCTCTGGGCGGTCCCTTTTCCCGAGCCCACAGCTGTTTCTTATTCATGATTGGGGAGCTTGCTAGGAAAGTGTGCTTGCTAGTCCCTTCTTTTTCGACAACATCCCATGCTCCTCTGTACTGAAGAAATCTGGCCCTTGGTATCCGCTTCCATGTATTGCTTCTCATTCCATGCTAGCTTCAGCCTGAGGCCATTCGAAACCTGTGTCCCAGGAAACCCGGGAGTCTGGCCGAGACCTTGGGTCTGTACATTCTATTGGGCCCCAGGATCCGCTGCAATCTGGTCTCAGAAATACATGGACATGGGGAGGGATGGGGATTGTCCAATGGCATCAGAGGCTGGGCTGGAGGTTCTCAGAGACAACTGGTCACATTTCCGTAGCCAAGGGAAACCAAGTTAATACAATTGTCAGATTGACTTCATTCCCATTGGAATGAACCACAGTGGCCCTCCTGTAGCTCTTCTCCCAAGCATGCTGAATTTGAACCTTCCCTTGGCTTCCATTACTGGGATATGGAGCTCTCATGCACACTGCCAGCTCTCACGAGTCGGTGGCCAGGTTCCCTGGAGGTCCTGTGCCCAGCGAGAGCAGTCATGCTCAGATATAGCCAAGGATTCTTTGGCTCCTGCTTGTGACTGCATGCTGCTTAGCTGCATGGAGTAATGACTGGAATGGGTGGTCAGCTGACTCTATTCCTTGAGTGCCTCTAATGCCTCTGTTCTGAAGAGTGGAAGTCGAGGGCAGCCACAGTATTCTGCCAGTTCTGCTGTGGCCTTTTTCTGATCATAATGAGGAAATATTGACCGAAGGCCCAGTTGCAAACACAGGAGTTTCCACAGAGAGGAATCCACCACTGCTTCCTCAGAATGACTGCTATCTCTTTCATTGCCTTGAAGGGAGGGAAATATCCAAGGCCAGACGCCCATGGTTCCTCTTCTTTCTAAAAGAGGAACAGAAGCCTCTGGCTGACCAACTCTCTGGTGTAGCCAGTGGAGATTTCCCGTCGCCTGAATCCAGACTTGTGTCTTAGTCCTGAGAAAGTCAACTCGTACGGAGACCGGGCTAGTGCTTCCATTGAGAACATCGGTGTTTCATTGGAAAGGCAGGATTGGGGGGTTGCGCACGACGTGGGGGAGTGGCAGAGTGACAGAATCCTCGTAGAGACTCCCCTACAGACCACGGAAGAGGACAAGGACGTTCCTTCCAACAACCCAGAAAACCTTGACCTCGGCTGAAACCAAGAGTCAGAGACTGAAGACACAGAGCCCACCAGGTGCTGCTCTCTCTTTCTCTTTTTCTGAAACTAGAGGGGCCCTACAAATCATTCCGTGTCCGTGTCAAAGAGCCATATGCTCCCTTGAAAGAGGAGACACCCACAGACTTCTCAGGACTGTGGTTATGTTGCAGCGCAGGGCTCCTCCCAGTTGGGTCCCAGAACACCTGGCACATGCAGAAACGTCAGGTGTCTGAAGAGGCTCGGCACGAAACATTGGTGTATGGGCCAAAGGAGCGGTTTGGATGAGAGCTGGCCTGAGTCCTGGGGCAAGGGGAAACAAACTTAGATGTCCCCTTCCCTGGTTGAATTTTCTGCTTGTGTCCCTTTCTGGGCAGATCCCCATAAAAGGCACTCCCGTCCACTTCCATATTTCGAACTGTGTCTTGGCTCCCATTCAGGGGTCATGGAGCTCTCACTCTCACAGAATGGTCCCCGGTTTTGATGAATCCTCGCTTTCTTTCTCAGTTCAGCCACCACAGTTGGTGTCTGATATTGCCCCAGCAAACCATGGTCCTCCAACCGAGTGCAGGCTCCACGTAAGTTCCAGCACTTAGGCCACCAAGGATTAGCCATACAATCCCCAAGCACAAGCCGTTTCTCACTGACTGCACTGGATAGGACACATAGCGAGGCACACCCCGCGGGACCTAGCAAGACCCTGTACACAGACGCATTCCATCACGTGACACAACCAAATGCACATACCCACCATGCACAACCCATCGCCGGCAGACGCCATGCCGAGATCACACAAACAGAAGATATACAACCTATACCCATAGGCTACAGACAGAAATCACCAATACAGGCATATGCCACACACACACACCCCTCCCTGGGAGAACACTGATATAGACATGGACCTAAGCCATCACACAGAAAACTCACAGAAGGCACGTTCCCCACACACAGAAACCTACACCACATGCACACGAATGCATAAAACCACCCCGTCACAACACGCAGGGCCCCGATGCATCCTACCCCGCACAACGGCCACACCTGTGTCTCTTGCAGGACAAAAGGAGCATAAGCCTTGCAGGGAAACAGAGAAAACAAGCCCCAAATTCACGACACTCACAAACACACACACCCACGCACACAGCCACACACACAATGCGTGCAAAACACAATGCACCCCACACACCAATCCAAAGCCGTTCACTACACACATAAAAGGTTCACAACCACTTCATCGATCAACATGCAACAGAGTCACCCCCAAAACGCCCCATACGTTCTTCACGTATTGATCAAGGGTATGGAACATCGATGTTACACGCAACCTCATCGAAGCCACACAGAGTCCATATCCTACCAAAACTAACACGCACGACCGACACCACACTCCTAACTCATTGATGGCACACACCCCTCGCCTGGACCCACAAACACATCACACGTACACCTCACACACACAACACGGATGTCACAAGGGCACGTGGTCAAACAACCAAAAAATGCCTACAGGCCTCCACTCCACAAAAACGAAATACACCACACACACACACACACACAAGCAGACATCACCATTGCACCACACCACTACATAGGCAGGACACACACCGGACACACAAAACGTCCCACGACGCCAAGCATGAATGCCACGAAGAAATTCAAGAAACGGAACACACAATAGCCTCCAGAGTCACACTAAAACTACAACACAAAAAGGGGTAAGGCCCCTAGAGACGGCTACCCACCATAAGCCACAGAAACACATAGATTGTGAAAACCAGTGAACACCCCACACAGCACTCAGAGCACACGCACATGCACGTGCACACACACACACAAACACACACACACCCCAGAAGGACAGTAGACACATGCTATATATCTCTCACTGGCATAGGCCACCTGCAACAGACGCCATCCCTATAACACCAACACACACCTCATGCCATCCAAACTATGCCCAGCAAAATCATTCCCACATACACCACACTGAAACCACTTCTGGAACACACATCCAACCGATTTATATCACTCATCTTTGTCCTGTCTGGCCATGTCCATCACAAACCATATACACAGGACACAGAGAACCTAGAGATCACACACACACACCTACTCACTTCAGGGAGACCACACACACGAATCTATGCTCCACACTCACGACACCTATTCCACCCATAACACATATCTCTTTCACCCACCACCCACCCAAAACACAAACGCACCACCACAAAACCAAGACCCTCCAGTACAACACCAACCACACAGTCATGCACACACACACACACACAACACACACTCACACAGAGTCGGCTTTCTTCTTGGGTGGCTGGTGTCAGCCTGCTTATGCATAGCCAAGTTGACTCCTTCCCAGGCTGACGGACATGTCTACATGAGGAAAAGAGATTGTTCATGCCTGGCCAGAACGCTGCAAGGCAGGGCCTGCTCTGCAAGAGCCCTTGTCTGGTAGAGTGCACTGAGTCCCAGTGCCATACTCTTGAGAGTCGCCCACCAAAGCACCCCAGCTCTCCCTGAGTCCCTCCTGATGGGACTTAGTATGGGAAGGGCAGGCTACGGAGCCAAGACCAGAAGCTTTCATTGTCTTTTGGTAGAAAAGACCAAGGCCGCTTGCTGACAGGGCTCCCAGGTGTAGCCTCTGGGCGATCCCTTTTACCGTGCCCACATATGTTTCTTATTCATGATATGGGGAGCTCGCTAGGAAAGTGTGCTTGCTAGTCCCTTCTTTTTTGACAACATCCCATGCTCCTGTGTACTGAAGAAATCTGGCCCTCGCTATCCTCTTCCGTGCATTGCTTCTCATTCCATACAGGCTTCAGGCCTGAGGCCATTCGAATCCTGTGTCTCAGGAAACCCGGGAGTCTGGCCGAGACCTTGGGCCTGTACATTCTGTTAGGCCCCAGGATCCACAGCAATCTGGTCTCAGAAATACATGGACATGGGGAGGGATAGGGGATTGTCCAATGGCATCAGAGGCTGGGCTGGAGGTTCTCAGAGACACCTGGTCACATTTCCATAGCCAAGGGGAACGGGGTTAATACAATTGTCAGATTGACTTCATTCCCATTGGAATGGACCACAGTGGCCCTCCTGTAGCTCTTCTCCCAAGCTTGCTGAATTTCGAACCTTCCCTTGGCTTCCATTCCTGGGATATGGAGCTCTCATGCACACAGCCAGCTCTCACGAGTCGGTGGCCAGGTTTCCTGGTGGTCCTGTGTCCGCGAGAACAGTCAGAGTCCGATTTGCCAAGGAATCTTTGGCTCCTGCTTTTGACTGCATGCTGCATGGCTGCATGGAGTAAGGACTGGAATGGGTGGCCCGCTGACTCTATTCCTTGATTGCCTCTGATGCGTCCGATATGAAGACCGGATGTCGAGGGTGGGCAGAGGATTCTGCCAGTCCTGGTGAGGCCTTTTTCCGAGCATAATGAGGGAATATTGACCGAAGGCCCAGTTGCAAACACGGGAGCTTCCACAGAGAGGAATCCCCCACTGCTTCCCCAGGACGACTGCTATTTCTTTCATGGGCTTGAAGGGCGGGGAAATATCCAAGGCCAGACGCCCGTGGTTCCTCTTCTTTCTAAAAGAGGAACGGAAGATTCTGGCTGACCAAATCTCTGGTGTAGCCAGTGGAGATTTCCAGTCGCCTGAATCCAGACTTGTGTCTTAGTCCTGACAAAGTCAACTCGTACGGAGACTGGGCTAGTGCTTCCATTGTGAACATCGTTGTTCCATTGGAAAGGCAGGGTTAGGGGCGTGCGCTAGACGTAGGGGAGGGGCAGAGTGACAGAATCCTAGTGGAGACTCCCCCACAGAGCACGGAGCAGGACAAGGACGTTCCATCCCACCACCCAGGAAACCGTGACCTCGGCTGCAACCAAGAGTCAGATACTGAAGGCACAGAGCCCACCAGGTACTGCTCTCTCTTTCTCTTTTTTGAAACTAGAGGGGCCCTACGAATCATTCCGTGTCCGTGTCAAAGAGCCATATGCTCCCTTGAACGAGGAGAAACCCACAGACTTCTCAGTACTGTGGTTTGTTGCAGCGCAGGGCCCCTCCCAGTTGGGTTTCAGAACACCTGGCACATGCGGAAACGACAGGTGTCTGAAGAGGCTCGGCACGAAACATTGATGGATGGGCCAAAGGAGCGGTTTGGATGAGAGCTGGCCTGATTCCTGGGGCAAGGGGAAATAAACTTAGACGTCCCCTTCCCTGGTTGAATTTTCTGCTTGTGTCCCTTTCTGGGCAGATCCCCATAAAAGGCACTCCTGTAACCTTCCATATTTCGAACTGTGTCTTGGCTCCCATTCAGGGGTCATGGAGCTCTCACTCTCACAGAATGGTCCCCGGTGTTGATGAATCCTCACTTTCTTTCTCAGTTCAGCCACCACAGTTGGTGTCTGATATTGCCCCAGTAAACCTTGGTCCTCCAACCCAGTGCAAGGTCCACGTAAGTTCCAGCACTTAGGCCAACAAGGATTAGCCATACAATCCTCAAACACAAGCCGTTTCTCACTGACTGCACTGGATAGGACACATAGTGAGGCACACCCCGTGAGACCCAGCATGGCCCTGTACACAGACGCATTCCATCACGTGACACAGGACCAACTGCATATACCCACCATGCACAACCCATCGCCTGTAGACGCCACACCAAGGTCACACAAACAGAATACATAAAACCTATATTCATAGGCTACAGAGAGAGCTCACCCATACAGGCATACACCAAACATACACACCCCTGCCTGGGAGAACACTGATATAGATATGACCTAACTCGTCACACAGAAAACTCACAGAAGGCACGTACTTCACACACAGCAAACCTACACCACACGCACACAAATGCATATAACCACCCCGTCACCACACGCAGGGCCCCGATGCAACCTACACCGCACAACGGCCACACCTCAGTCCCTTGCAGGACAAACGGTGCATAAGCCTTGCAGGGAAACATAGAAAACAAGCCCCAAATTCACGACACTCACAAACACACATACCCACGCACACACCCACACACACAATGCGTGCAAAAGAGAATGCACGCCACACACCCATCCAAAACAATTCACTGCACACATACAGCGTTCACACCCAATTCATCGATCTCCATGCAACAGAGTCACCCCCAAAACGCCCCATACGTTCTTCACGTGTTGATCACGGGTATGGAACGTCGATGTTACACGCAACCTCATCGAAGCCACACAGAGGCCATATCCTACCAAAACTAACACGCACAACCGACACCAAACTCCTACCTCATCGACGGCACACCCCCCTCGACTGGACCCACGAACACATCACACGTACCCCTCACACACACAACACGGATGTCACAAGGGCACGTGGTCAAACGCCCAAACAATGCCTACTGGCCTCCACTCCGCAAAAACGAAATATGCCACACACACACAGGCAGACATCACCCATGCACCACACCATTACATAGGCAGGACACTCACAGGACCCACAAAACGTCCCACGATGCCAAGCATGTATACCACGAAGCAATTCAAGAAACTGAACACACAATACCCTCCAAATTCACACCAAACCTACGACACCAACACGGGTAAGGCCCCTAGAGACGGCTACCCACCATATGCCACACAAACACATAGACTGTGAAAACCAGTGAACACCCAACACAGCACTCAGAGCACACACACACGTGCGCACACACACACACACACAGAGACACACACCCCAGAAGGACAGTAGACACATGCTACATATCTCTCACTGGCATAGGCCACCTGCAACAGACGCCATCCCTACAGCGCCAACACACACCTCATGCCATCCAAACTATGCCCTGCAAAATCACTCCCACACACACCACACTGAAACCACTCCTGGAACACACATCCAACCGATTCATACCACTCATCTTTTCCTGTCTGGCCCATGTCCATCACAAACCATATACACAGGACACAGAGAACCTAGAGATCACACACACACACCGACTCACTTCAGGGAGACCACACACACGAATCTATGCTCAACACTCACGACACCTATTCCACCCAAAACACATATCTCTTTCACCCACCACCCATCCAAAACACAAACGCACCACCGCAAAACCAAGACCCTCCAGTAACAACACCAACCACACAGTCATGCACACACACACACACTCACACACACACTGACACAGAGTTCGGCTTCCTTCTTGGGTGGCTGGTGTCAGCCTGCTTATGCATAGCCAAGTTGACTCCTTCCCTAGGCTGACTGACATGCCTTCATGAGGAAGAAAAGATTGTTCACGCCTGGCCAGAATGCTGCAAGGCAGGGCCTGCTCTGCAAGAGCCCTTGCCTGGTAGAGTGCACTGAGTCCCAGTGCCATACTCTTGAGAGTCGCCCACCAAAGCACCCCAGCTCTCCCTGAGTCCCTCCTAACGGGAGTTAGTATGGGAAGGACAGGATACGGAGCCAGGGCCAGAAGCTCTCATAGTCTTTTGGTAGAAAAGACCCAGGCCGCTTGCTGACAGGGCTCCCAGGTGTAGCCTCTGGGCGTTCCCTTTTCCCGAGCCCACAGATGTTTCTTATTCATGATATGGGGAGCTCGCTAGGAAAGTGTTTTTGCTAGTCCCTTCTTTTTTGACAACATCCCATGCTCCTGTGTACTGAAGAAATCTAGCCCTCGCTATCCTCTTCCGTGCATTGCTTCTCATTCCATACAGGCTTCAGGCCTGAGGCCATTCGAATCCTGTGTCTCAGGAAACCTGGGAGACTGGCCGAGACCTTGGGCCTGTACATTCTGTTTGGCCCCAGGATCCACAGCAATCTGGTCTCAGAAATACATGGAAATGGGGAGGGATATGGGATTGTCCAATGGCATCAGAGGCTGGGCTGGAGGTTCTCAGAGACACCTGGTCACATTTCAGTAGCCAAGGGAAATGGAGTTAATACAATTGTCAGATTGACTTCCTTCCCATTGGAAAGGACCACAGTGACCCTCCTGTAGCTCTTCTCCCAAGCTTGCTGAATTTCAAACCTTCCCTTGGCTTCCATTCCTGGGATATGAGCTCTCATGCACACAGCCACCTCTCACGAGTCGGTGGCCAGGTTTCCTGGTGGTCCTGTGTCCGCCAGAGCAGTCAGAGTCCGATTTGCCAAGGAATCTTTGGCTCCTGCTTGTGACTGCATGCTGCATGGCTGCATGGAGTAAGGACTGGAATGGGTGGTACGCTGACTCTATTCATTGACTGCCTCTGATGCCTCCGATCTGAAGACTGGATGTCGAGGGCGGGCAGAGGATTATGCCGTCATGGTGAGGCCTTTTTCGGAGCATAATGAGGAATATTGACCAAAGGCCCTGTTGCAACCTCAGGAGCTTCCACAGAGTGGAATCCCCCACTGCTTCCCCAGAATGACTGCTATCGCTTTCATGGGCTTTAAGAGTGGAGAAATATCCAAGGCCAGACGCCCGTGGTTCCTCTTCTTTCTAAAAGAGGAATGGAATCCTCTGGCTGACAAACTCTCTGGTGTAGCCAGTGGAGAGTTCCCGTCTCCTGAATCCAGTCTTGTGTCTTAGTCCTGACAATGTCAACTAGTACGGAGACCGGGCTAGTGCTTCCATTGTGAACATCGTTGTTTCATTGGAAAGGCAAGGTTGGGGGATTGCGCACGACATGTGGGAGGGGCAGAGTGACAGAATCCTCGTGGAGACTCCCGCACAGAGCACGCAGAAGGAAAAGGACGTTCCATCCCACCACCCAGGAAACCGTGACCTCGGCTGCAACCAAGAGTCAGATACTGAAGGCACAGAGCCCACCAGGTACTGCTCTCTATTTCTCTTTTATGAAACTAGAGGGGCCCTACGAATAATTCTGTGTCCGTGTCAAAGAGCCATATGCTCCCTTGAACGAGGAGACACCCACAGACTTCTCAGGACTGTGGTTATGTTGCAGCGCAGGGGCCCTCCCAGTTGGGTTTCAGAACACCTGGCACATGCGGAAACGACAGGTGTCTGAAGAGGCTCAGCACGAAACATTGATGGATGGGCCAAAGGAGCGGTTTGGATGAGAGCTGGCCTGATTCCTGGGGCAAGGGGAACCAAACTTAGATGTCCCCTTCCCTGGTTGAATTTTCTGTTTGTGTCCCTTTCTGGGCAGATCCCCATAAAAGGCACTCCCGTCCCCTTCCATATTTCGAACTGTGTCTTGGTTCCCATTCAGGGTTCATGGAGCACTCATTCTCAGAGAATGATCCCCGGTTTAGATAAATCCTCGCTTTCATTCTCAGTTCAGCCAACACAGTTGGTGTCTGATATTGCCCCAGCAAACCATGGCCCTCCAACCCAGTGCAGGCTCCAATTAAGTTCCAGCACTTGGGCCACCAAGGATTAGCCATACAATCCCCAAACACAAACCGTTTCTCACTGACTGCACTGGATAGGACACATAGCGAGGCACATCCCACGGGACCATGCATGGCCCTGAACACAGACGCATTCCATCACGCACCATAGCAAGAAATGTGCATACCCACCAGGCACAACTCATCGCCTGCAGACATCACACTGAGATCACACAAACAGAACACGTACAACCTACACCCGTACGCTACAGAGAGAGCTACCCATACAGGCATACACCACTCACACAACCCTCCCTGGGAGAACACTGACATAGACACTTCCCTTACTCGTCACACAGAAAAATCACAGAAGGCACATACTCCACACACAGTAAACCTACACCACACGCACACGAATGCATATAACCACCCCGTCACCACACGGAGGGCCCCGATGCAAACTACACCGCACAACGGCCACACCCGAGTATCTTCCAGGACAAACGGAGCATAAGCCTTGCAAGGAAACATAGAAAGCAAGCCTCAAATTCACGACACTCACAAACACACACACCCACGCACACTCCCACACACACTTTGCGTGCAAAACACAATGCACGAGACACCCATCCAACCGTTCACTCGACACATACAGCGTTCACACCCACTTCATCCATTTCCATGCAACAGAGTCTCCCCCAAAACGCCCATAAGTTCTTCACGTATTGATCACCGGTATGGAACGTCGATGTTACACGCAAACTCATCGAAGCCCCACAGAGTCCATATCCTACCAAAACAAACTCGTACGACCGACATCACACTCCTACCTCATGGGTGGCACACACCCCTCGCCTGGACCCACAAACACATCACACGTACACCTCACACCCACAACACGGATGTCACAAGGCCACGTGGTCAAACACACAAACTATGCCTACTGGCCTCCACTTCGCAAACACGAAATACGCCACACACACACACAGGCAGACATCACCCATGCACCACACCACTACATAGGCAGGACACACAGGACCCACAAAATGTCAAACGACGCCAAGCATGTATATTACGAAGAAATTCAAGAAATGGAAAAAAAAATACCCTCCAGAGTCACACCAAACCTACAAGAGCAACACGGGTAAGGCCCCTAGAGACGGCTACCCACCATATACCACACAAACACATAGACTGTGAAAACAAGTGAACACCCCACACAGCACTCAGAGCACATGCACACACGCGTGCACACACACACACACACACCCCAGAAGGACAGTAAACACATGCTACATATCTCTCATTGGCATAGGCCACCTGCAACAGACGCCATCCCTACAGCGCCAACACACACCTCATGCCATCCAAACTATGCCCAGCGAAAACACCACACTGAAACCGCTTCTGGAACACACATCCAACCGATTCATACCACTCATCTTTGTCCTGTCTGGCCCATGTCCATCACAAACCATATACACAGGACACAGAGAACCTAGAGATCACACACACACACCAACTGACTTCAGGGAGACCACACACACGACTCTATGCTCCACACTCACGACACCTATTCCACACAGAACAAAATTCTCTTTCACCCACCAGCCATCCAAAAACACCACCGCAAAACCAAGAACCTCCAGTAACAACACCAACCACACAGTCATGCACACACACACACACTCACACACACTCACACAGAGTTCGGCTTCCTTCTTGGGTGGCTGGTGTCAGCCTGCTTATGCATAGCCAAGTTGACTCCTTCCCCAGGCTGACGGACATGCCTTCATGAGGAAGAAAAGATTGTTCACGCCTGGCCAGAATGCTGCAAGGCAGGGCCTGCTCTGCAAGAGCCCTTGCCTGGTAGAGTGCACTGAGTCCCAGCGCCATACTCTTGAGAGTCGCCCACCAAAGCACCCCAGCTCTCCCTGAGTCCTCCTAATGGGAGTTAGTATGGAAGGACAGGATACGGAGCCAGGGCCAGAAGCTTTCATTGTCTTTTGGCAGAAAAGACCCAGGCTGCTTGCTGACAGGGCTCCCAGGTGTAGACTCTGGGCGTTCCCTTTTGCCGAGCCCACAGATGTTTCTTATTCATGATATGGGGACCTCGCTAGGAAATTGTGCTTGCTAGTCTGTTTTTTTTTTGGACAACATTCCAGGCTACTGTGTACTGAAGAAATCTGGCCCTCGCTATCCTCTTCCGTGCACTTCTCCTCATTCCATACAGGCTTCAGGCCTGAGACCATTCGAGTCCTGTGTCTCTGGAAACACGGGAGTCTGGCTGAGACCTTGGGCCTGTACATTCTGTTTGGCCCCATGATCCGCAGCAATCTGGTCTCAGAAATACATGGACATGGGGAGGGATAGGGGATTGTCCAATGGCATCAGAGGCTGGGCTGGAGGTTCTCAGAGACACCTGGTCACATTTCCGTAGCCAAGGGGAACGGAGTTAATACAATTGTCAGACTGACTTCATTCCCATTGGAATGGACCACAGTGGCCCTCCTGTAGCTCTTTCCCAAGCTTGCTGAATTTCGATCCTTCCCTTGGCTTCCATTCCTGGGATATGGAGCTCTCATGCACACAGCCAGCTCTCACGAGTTGGTGGCCAGGTTCCCTGGTGGTCCTGTGCTCCGCAAGAGCAGTCCGAGTCAGATATTGCCAAGGAATCTTTGGCTCCTGCTTGTGACTGCATGCTGCATGGCTGCATGGAGGAAGGACTGGAATGGGTGTTCCGCTGACTGTATTCCTTGACTGCCTCTGATGCCTCCGATCTGAGGACCGGATGTCGAGGGTGGGCAGAGGATTCTGCCAGTCCTGGTGAGGCCTTTTTCGGAGCATAATGAGGGAATATGGACCGAAGGACCAGTTGCAAGCACAGGAGCTTCCACAGAGAGGAATCCCCCACTGCTTCCCCAGAATGACTGCTATCTCTTTCATGGGCTTGAAGGGCGGGGAAATATCCAAGGCCAGACGCCCTTGGTTCCTCTTCTTTCTAAAAGAGGAACGGACCTGTGGCTGACCAACTCTCTGGTGTAGCCAGTGGAGATTTCCCGTCGCCTGAATCCAGACTTGTGTCTTAGTCCTGACAAAGTCAACTCGTACGGAGACTGGGCTACTGCTTCCATAGTGAACAACATTGTTTCATTGGAAAGGCAGGGTTGGGGGTTGGAATTGACGTGGGAAGTGGCAGAGTGACAGAATCCTTTTGGAGACTCCCCCACAGAGTACACAGCAGGACAAGGACGTTCCATCTCACCACCCAGGAAACCGTGACCTTGGCTGCAACCAAGAGTCAGATACTGAAGGCACTGAGCCCACCAGATGCTACTCTCTCTTTTCTCTATTTTGAAACTAGAGGGGCCCTACGAATCATTCCGTGTCCGTGTCAAAGAGCCATATGCTCCCTTGAACGAGGAGACACCCACAGACTTCTCAGGACTGTGGTTATGTTGCAGCACAGGGCCCCTCCCAGTTGGGTTTCAGAACACCTGGCACATGCGGAAACGACAGGTGTCTGAAGAGGCTCGGCACGAAACATTGGTGTATGGGCCAAAGGAGCATTTTGGATGAGAGCTGGCCTGATTCCTGGGGCAAAGGGAACCAAACTTAGATGTCCCCTTCCCTGGTTGAATTTTCTGTTTGTGTCCCTTTCTGGGCAGATCCCCATAAAAGGCACTCCCGTCCCCTTCCATATTTCGAACTCTGTCTTGGTTCCCATTCAGGGTTCATGGAGCACTCATTCTCAGAGAAGATCCCCGGTTTAGATGAATCATCGTTTTCATTCTCAGTTCAGCCACCACAGTTGGTGTCTGATATTGCCCCAGCAAACCATGGTGCTCGAACCCAGTGCAGGCTCCATGTAAGTTCCAGCACTTGGGCCACCAAGGATTAGCCATACAATCCCCAAACACAATCCGTTTCTCAATGACTGCACTGGATAGGACACATAGCGAGGTACACCACGCGGGACCCTGCATGGCCCTGTACACACGCATTCCATCACGCACCACAGCAACAACTGCGCATACCCACCATGCACAACCCATCGCCTGCAGACATCACACCGAGATCACACAAACAGAACACATACAACCTACACCCGTAGGCTACAGAGAGAGGTACCCATACAGGCGTACACCAAACACACACCCCTCCCTGGGAGAACACTGACATAGACACGGCCCTCACTCGTCTCACAGAAAACTCACAGGAGGCATGTAGTCCACCCACAGCAAACCTACACCACACGCATAGGAATGCATATAACGGCCCCTTCACCACACGCAGGGCCCCCAAGCAACCTACACCGCACAACGGCCACACCTGAGTCTCTTGGAGGACAAACGGAGCATAATCCTTGCAAGGAAACACAGAAAGCAAGCCCCAAATTCACGACACTCACAAAAACACACACCCAGGAACACACCCACACACACAATGCATGCAAAACTCAATGCAGGCCACACACCCATCCAAAACCGTTCACAGCACACATATAGCATTCACACCCACTTCATCGATCTCCATGCAACAGAGTCACCCCCAAAACGCCCCATACATTCTTCACTTATTGATCACGGATATGGAAGTTCGATGTTACACGCAAACTCATCGAAGCCACACAGAGTCCATATCCTACCAAAACTAACACGTACGACCGACATCACACTCCTACCTCATGGTCGACACACACCCCATGCCTGGAACCACAAACACGTCACACGTACACCTCACACACACAACACGGATGTCACAAGGGCACGTGGTCAAACACACAAACAATGCCTACTGGCCTCCACTCCGCAAACACGAAATACGCCACACACACACACAGGCAGACATCACCCATGCACCACACCACTACATAGGCAGGACACACACAGGACCCACAAAACGTCCCACGATGCCAAGCATGTATACCACGAAAGAATTCAAGAAAAGGAACACACAATAACCTCCAGAGTCACACCAAACCTATAAAACCAACACGGGTAAGGCCCCTAGAGACGGCTACCCACCATATGCCACGCAGACACATAGAATGTGAAAACCAGTGAACACCCCACACAGCACTCAGAGCACACGCACACGCATGTGAACACACACACACACACACACACACACACACCCCAGAAGGACAGTAGACACATGCTACATATCTCTCATTGGCATAGGCCACCTGCAACAGACGTCATCCATACAGCGCCAACACACACCTCATGCCATCCAAACTATGCCCAGCGAAAACACCACACTGAAACCACTTCTGGAACACACATCCAACCTATTCATACCACTCATCTTTGTCCTGTCTGGCCCATGTCCATCACAAACCATATACACAGGACACAGAGAACCTAGAGATCACACACACACACCGACTCACTTCAGGGAGACCACACACACGACTCTATGCTCCACACTCATGACACCTATTCCACCCAGAACACATATCTCTTTCACCCACCACCCATCCAAAACATAAACGCACCACCGCCAGACCAAGACCCTCCAGTAACAACACCAAACACACAGTCATGCACACACACACACACACACACACACACACACTCACACACACTCACACAGAGTTCAGCTTCCTTCTTGGGTGGTTGGTGTCAGCCTGCTTATGCATAGCCAAGTTGACTCCTTCCCCAGGCTGACTGACATGCCTTCATGAGGAAGAAAAGATTGTTCACGCCTGGCCAGAATGCTGCAAGGCAGGGCCTGCTCTGCAAGAGCCCTTGCCTGGTAGAGTGCACTGAGTCCCAGTGCCATACTCTTGAGAGTCGCCCACCAAAGCACCCCAGCTCTCCCTGAGTACCTCCTAACGGGAGTTAGTATGGGAAGGGCAGGCTACGGAGCCAGCGCCAGAAGCTTTCATTGTCTTTTGGCAGAAAAGACCCAGGCCGCTTGCTGACAGGGCTCCCAGGTGTAGCCTCTGGGCGTTCCCTTTTGCCGAGCCCACAGATGTTTCTTATTCATGATATGGGGAGCTCGCTAGGAAAGTGTGCTTGCTAGTCCCTTCTTTTTTGACAACATCCCATGCTCCTGTGTACTGAAGAAATCTGGCCCTCGCTATCCTCTTCCGTGCATTGCTTCTCATTCCATACAGGCTTCAGGCTGAGGCCATTCGAATCCTGTGTCTCAGGAAACCCGGGAGTCTGCCCGAGACCTTGGGCCTGTACATTCTGTTGGGGCCCAGGATCCACAGCAATCTGGACTAAGAAATACATGGACATGGGGAGGGATAGGGGATTGTCCAATGGCATCAGAGGCTGGGAAGGAGGTTCTCAGAGACACCTGGTCACATTACCATAGCCAAGGGGAACGGAGTTAATACAATTGTCAGACTCACTTCATTCCCATTGGAGTGAACCACAGTGGTCCTACTGTAGCTCTTCTCCCAAGCTTGCTGAATTTATCCTTCCCTTGGCTTCCATTCCTGGGATATGGAGCTCTCATGCACACAGCCAGCTCTTACGAGTCGGTGGCCAGTTTCCCTTGTGGTACTGTTCTCTGCGACAGCAGTCAGAGTCAGATATTGCCAAAAAATCTTTGGCTCCTGCGTGTGACTGCATGCTGCATGGCTGCATTGAGTAAGGACTGGAATGGGTGGTCCGCTGACTCTATTCCTTGACGGCCTCTGATGCTTCCGATCTGAAGACCGGATGTCGAGGGCGGGCAGAGGATTCTGCCGGTCCTGGTGAGGCATTTTTCAGAGCATAATGAGGGAATATTGACCAAAGGACCAGTTGCAAACACAGGAGCTTCCACAGAGAGGAATCCCCCACTGCTTCCCCAGAATGTCTTAGTCCTGACAAAGTCAAATCGTATGGAGACTGAGCTACTGCTTCCATAGTGAACAACATTGTTTCATTGGAAAGGCAGGGTTGGGGGTTGGAATTGACGTGGGGAAGTGGCAGAGTGACAGAATCCTTTTGGAGACTCCCCCACAGAGTACGCAGCAGGACAAGGACGTTCCATCTCACCACCCAGGAAACCGTGACCTTGGCTGCAACCAAGAGTCAGATACTGAAGGCACTGAGCCCACCAGATGCTACTCTCTCTTTTCTCTTTTTTGAAACTAGAGGGGCCCTACGAATCATTCCGTGTCCGTGTCAAAGAGCTATATGCTCCCTTGAACGAGGAGACACCCACAGACTTCTCAGGACTGTGGTTATGTTGCAGCGCAGGGCCCCTCCCAGTTGGGTTTTAGAACACCTGGCACATGCGGAAACGACAGGTGTCTGAAGAGGCTCGGCACGAAACATTGGTGTATGGGCCAAAGGAGCGGTATGGATGAGAGCTGGCCTGATTCCTGGGGCAAAGGGAAACAAACTTAGATGTCCCCTTCCCTGGTTGAATTTTCTGTTTGTGTCCCTTTCTGGGCAGATCCCCATAAAAGACACTCCCGTCCCCTTCCATATATTGAACTGTGTCTTGGCTCCCATTCAGGGTACATGGAGCACTCACTCTCACAGAATGGTCCCCGGTTTTGATGAATCCTCGCTTTCATTCTCAGTTCAGCCACCACATTGGTGTCTGATACTTCCCAAGCAAACCATGGTCCTCGAACCCAGTGAGGCTCCATGTAAGTTCCAGCAATTAGGCCACCAAGGATTAGCCATACAATCCCAAAACACAAGCCGTTTCTCACTGACTGCACTGGATAGGACACATACTGAGGCACACCCCGTGGGACCCTACATGGCCCTGTACACAGACGCATTCCATCATGCACCACAGCAACAACTGCACATACCCACCATGCACAACCCATCGCCTGCAGACATCACACCGATATCACACAACCAGAACACATAGAACCGACACCCCTAGGCTACAGAGATAGCTACCCATACAAGCATACACCACACACACACACCCCTACTGGGGGAACACTGACATAGACACGGCCCTCATTCGTCACACAGAAAACTCACAGAAGGCACGTACTCCACACGCAGCCAACCTACACCACACGCACACGAATGCATATAACCACCCCGTCAACACACGCAGGGCCCCGATGCATCCTACACCGCACAACGGCCACACCTGAGTCTCTTGCAGGACAAACGGAGCATAAGCCTTGCAGAGAAACATAGAAAACAAGCCCCAAATTCACGACACTCACAAACACACACACCCACGAACACACCCACACACACAATGCGTGCAAAACACCATGCACGCCACACACCCAACCAACACCGTTCACTCCACACATACAGCGTTCACACCCACTTCTTCGATCTCCATACAACAGAGTCACCCCCAAAACGCCCCATACGTTCTTCACGTGTTGATCACTGGTATGGAACGTCGATGTTACACGCAAACTCATCGAAGCCACACAGAGGCCATATTCTACCAAAATTAACACGCACGACCGACACCACACTCCTACCTCATCGACGGCACACCCCCCTCGCCTGGACCCACAAACACATTACACGTACCCCTCACACACACAACACTCATGTCATAAGGGCACGTGGTCAAACACCCAAACAATGCCTACTGGACTCCACTCCGCAAAAATGAAATACGCCACACACACACACAGGCAGACATCACCCATGCACCACACCACTACATAGGCAGGACACACACAGGACCCACAAAACGTCCCACGACGCCAAGCATGTATACCACGAAGCAATTCAAGAAACGGAACACACAATACCCTCCAGAGTCACACAAACCTACGACACCAACACGGGTAAGGCCCCTAGAGACGGCTACCCACCATATGCCACACAAACACATAGACTGTGAAAACCAGTGAACACCCCACACAGCACTCAGATCACACGCACATGCGCGTGCACACAAACACACACACACACCCCAGAAGGACAGCAGACACATGCTACATATCTCTCACTGGCATAGGCCACCTGCAACAGACGCCATCCCTACAGCGCCAACACACACCTCATGCCATCCAAACTATGCCCAGTAAAAACAGCACACTGAAACCACTTCTGGAACACACATCCAACTGATTCATATCACTCATCTTTGTCCTGTCTGGCCCATGTCCATCACAAACCATATACACAGGACACAGAGAACCTAGAGATCACACACACACACCGACTCACTTCAGGGAGACCACACACACGACTCTATGCTCCACACTCACGACACCTATTCCACCCAGAACACATATCTCTTTCACCCACCACCCATCCAAAACACAAACGCACCACCGCCAGACCAAGACCCTCCAGTAACAACACCAACCACACAGTCATGCACACACACACACACACACACTCACACACACTCACACAGAGTTCGGCTTCCTTCTTGGGTGGTTGGTGTCAGCCTGCTTATGCATAGCCAAGTTGACTCCTTCCCCAGGCTGACTGACATGCCTTCATGAGGAAGAAAAGATTGTTCACGCCTGGCCAGAATGCTGCAAGGCAGGGCCTGCTCTGCAAGAGCCCTTGCCTGGTAGAGTGCACTGAGTCCCAGTGCCATACTCTTGAGAGTCGCCCACCAAAGCACCCCAGCTCTCCCTGAGTCCCTCCTAACGGGAGTTAGTATGGGAAGGGCAGGATACGGAGCCAGCGCCAGAAGCTTTCATTGTCTTTTGGCAGAAAAGACCCAGGCCGCTTGCTGACAGGGCTCCCAGGTGTAGACTCTGGGCGTTCCCTTTTGCCGAGCCCACAGATGTTTCTTATTCATGATATGGGGAGCTCGCTAGGAAAGTGTGCTTGCTAGTCCCTTCTTTTTGACAACATCCCATGCTCCTGTGTACTGAAGAAATCTGGCCCTCGCTATCCTCTTCCGTGCATTGCTTCTCATTCCATACAGGCTTCAGGCCTGAGGCCATTCGAATCCTGTGTCTCAGGAAACCCGCGAGTCTGGCCGAGACCTTGGGCCTGTACATTCTGTTGGGCCCCAGGATCTGTAGCAATCTGGTCTCAGAAATACATGGACATGG